>NC_141609.1:16621694-16921694 GCF_047967505.1 Dipteris shenzhenensis
AGTCGAGAGAGCGAGAGAGAAAGTAAAGAAAGTTTTATATATTTACATGTTTTATATTATACTTTTAAAAAATGATAAAAGAGTGAATTTATGGTTTGTTTTGAAGGTGAGAATATTTTTATATATATTCATCTTTTAAATTGAAAAATTTTAACTTTTCTTTAGATACTTGTTCTTCATTTATCTCACATGCAGGTTTAGCCTCTACATCAAAACCCCTTCTTTTGCATATTTAAGCCTCTTAAACCCCAACACATTAAAATGAACACAGAAAAAGAAATTATTTATTGCTTTTCTTCACTTCGACGGTTGGTTTAGCATAGTTTAGCATAGATTAGATTGCCTTAGAGGAGAGACAATTCTCCAAGTTGCCAATCGAAGCCATGCTCAAATTTTTCTAACTAGTTCCTAATCGTTGTCAGTCCCTTTGCTCACATGCGGTTTAACACTCATAACATGCTATTAAATAAGACCTTTTACCATTTACCAAGAAGTTTATCAGTGGGCAGATCGCATGAGTAGATATCAGTGGACAGATTACATGTCATGGGACATATTGAAGCTTGATGATTATTGGTTATTTTTATTGCATTTGTATAAATATTTAAGCTCCTTTATTGTCATAAAAAACCTTGTAAAGCCTTCTATGCTATTTTTTATATTTATTGTCATATGAAGCGCCTTGTAATAAACCCGACCATCTCGAACATTCACTATTTAACGAGTATCAATGGGATGCATAAGTGGATATCATGTGGGCTGCATAAGTGGATATCAGTGGAACAGTTTTTAGTGGGTAGATTGCATCAGTTGGATATCAGTGCATAGATGTCAATGGATGGACAGATTACATGTCATCACGAAGATTGAAGCTTTATGACTAGAGGGCAAATCAATGGATGGACAGATTACATGTCTTCACGAAGATTGAAGCTTTATCACTAGATGACATTTTATATTACTATAAAGCTTTATTGGCTAATTTTTTTACATTTGTACAAATATTTAAGCCTTGTAAAGCCTTCTAGGCTATTTCCCACATTTATTGCCATATGAAGCCTTGTAAAGCCTTTTGGGCTATTTCCCACATTTATTGTATCAAGGGTTGTATATTGTACTTTACTTGTATGTATCTAAATTCTTCATTATCTTTTCTTGTAGGATTATGGAGCAATCAACTAATGTGGTGGCTATCCTAAATGACTCTGAGATCAGAGAATGGGTTTCTGATGTCACTTTGAATTTCAAAGGAAAGGAATATAGCCCCAATGGCTTTGGTAGGTGGACTCGATATCACATGGACAGAAGAGCTTGGTTTCTTCATCAAAAGGAAAAGAGACTCTTTCTACTTATGTCAAAAAGGGAGTTCAATGGTGTTGAAGATCCATGGGATGCTACTTTCTTCAAAAAAGATATGACTTCAAGCCTTGTGGTAGGCATAATGATAGAGCCAAAAGAGACCTTTGTGGATATTTTTACAAAGAGTTCAGATCCTGAAGTTGGCGGTCTTCATATTGTTGTGTCAAGGAGAGACTCAAAGACCTTTGTGATGCCTCCTCCTCAACCATCAAAGTTTCCAAAGCTGCAAAGTGCATTGGAGACTCTTTCATATACTTGGGAACAATTTCCTAGTGTGGTGGCAAAAAGGATGCATGCAAAGATAATGTTTGAGTACTTTCAGGATGCACAATATGCTCCTCATATTCAAGGATCTTCACATGAATGAGATCAAAAAGCTCAGACTTTGATGCAGGGACAAGAAGAACAGGCACACTGTCACAAACGTGTAGAATATGAGTGCAAACTTCTAGAGCAAGAAATGGTGGATGTAACTAAGGATGATGAAACACAAGCCTTGAGTGCACAGGAATTAAAAAAAATTGAAGAAGATCAAGGTCGATCCACTGCAGTTATGCTAGAAGCTCTTGCTAGCACACCACGATGTGAAATGCAAAAGGCTAGTATTGCAAGAGCCACGGTTCCAAGCAGTAAAAAAAGACATTGTCCCACTGTAGAGAGAGATAATGTGGATGAAAAACGGTTAAAAGAAGAGAAAGATGAAGAAGACTTAGAACCCAAGGCTGAAGATGATCAAGATGAACTCACATCAATCAAAAATCTTAATCTGCGTCTTAATGAAGCAGCTACAGATGATGATGTGGGATATATCTGGGGTCAAAGGACGTGGTTTGTGAATGCCAAATATGTGGAAGCTGCAGCTCTCTTTACTAATAGCCGAAGCCTTGATATATCCTATGCAATGCAAATATACGAGGCTTTGAGAGATGGTAAGCAACCTGTGGCAAGCAATGTGGTCTTGCGCCCAATAATGTTTTGTCCAATCAAAAATAGTTTTCTGGATCAAATAACATTTACAGGGCCTACACATTTCGAGGAAACCTTCAGTTGATTCTTTAAAGACACTCTTAAAAATATCCACATGAACAACGCGAAGAGGCACAAGGTGAGAATATGCTAAAGGAAGCAAAGAAGGAATTCCTCCTTCATTGCAGATTCCAGCCCATTGATGGTCAACATTGGGCTTATGCTTGTAATCAAATCACAAAGGAAGCAAAGGAGGTCAAAAGACTCATTGTTCTAGGCTTGTAATCAGATCGCAAAGGAAGCAAAGGAGGTCAAAAGACTCACTCTAGAATAATTTGAAAAGATAACTTCATTCCATTATTATCCTACAACAATCTGTATATTCAAGCATGAGATCAAGTATTTGATTGAGTCCGAAAGACTTAATAATTATGTCCATGGAAAGTGTAAGATATCCTCAACATCAGAGGTCTTACAGAAGGCAAGGGTTATATGGACAACATTTGGTTCTCCAAATCCTGATTTGAAGCGAAAGGTCACAAAAGCAGACGTCAACACACTCACAAACTTCTATATTTCTTTGAGTGCAGTTGTGCCTAGGGGAACTCAAGAGTGAGAAGAAAGTATGACAAGCCTCAAGGTGGTGAGGGACAGATATGCCGACTACACTTCTATCATATTTCATCCTGTTGAAGTGTTCAATGAGATGCTTGAAACGTGCATTGCTTGTGAGCGTGGATAGTTGACCTATGAAGCTCCTTTGTTTATCTCCGGAAAGTCAAAGATAGTGGATAAGAAGGAGTTGACGGCAAGGATGTGGAGGCCTATAAAGTACTTACCTTACAAGTATGCATCCATGGTAGCAAAAAAAATTTTAAAGAAAGAATGGTTTTTTGGAAAAAAAGACAAAGACCACTGCATGGAAGAATGCATCAATGTACAGGTGAGGCGTGATGCAGTGCATAGTGCCATTAAGTATTTGCTGTCAGAGAAACAAATTCCACTTACTCATTGTAACATTGACTATAATGTGGTGAAGCATATAGCTTCTTTGTCAACACCCAAGGTAAAGCTATGGGCAAACAGGTGGATTAAAAAGGATGAAGATGGGTCAGAAATAGTAACCTCTTATATGAGAAAAGAAATCCCACAACAGGTGGTTGCATATGTGGAAAGATTAATCAGCGAGATAAGGATGCCGATAGAAATGCACCAAAGCTTTCAACTCAATGTAGAGGTTATGGCAGAGTCTGGAAAGCTTGTGAACTTCAGGGGAGTCTCAGAAGATGACTTCTTCAAGAATGAGTCAGCATGGGATAAGCCACAACTATTCTTTATCAATGAAGTTTCTAGCGATGATATCCATAACTTCATTGATAGAATAGTATATACCACCATTAGCAAAGTGGCAATTTGCAACATTGTCATTTTTGTTGATAAAAAAGACAAAGAAGCCATGCAGGTTACTCTAGAGCGAGAATATTCATTAGATTTGAAGATCTATAGTGGTGTTTATGCAACAAAGAGAGGCAAGAGAGAATGTGGCACAGTGATTCAATCTCTTGAATCATTCTTTTTGTGTATGCGGAGTCCCAACCCTGATCACTCCTTACAAAAGAACATAAGAGGGAATTCAAATAATTTGAGATTGATGCTAGAAGAGCAAGATATTCCTAGGTCCATACATTATCAAAAAAACAACTATGGAAGTCCTGCAAAAAGTGTGAGTCTCTTGCTTACCATGATGGTGAATTCTCGCTACCGGCAGGTTGGGAGGTTACCTTGTGCAGGATGGGATATTTATTTCAAGATCTCCTTAGAAAAGGCAACTCCACAAATATTATTGAAAATAAGCATTTCGTGGCTTATTTTTAGCTTCAAGCAGATCTAACCACAGGCCATGAAAAAGAGATAGACCACAAGGACACTGATGACATGGATGATTACCTTGAAGATCATAATGTCAAGATCATAATGTCCCAGTTGATGATGATGGACTTACATGACCCGTTCAGAGAGAGGTTGGTGGATGAAGACAAACATGATGATGCCTTCTTTGATAATTATGGCATAATTATGGCTCACAGGGTTATGAAAAAAGGCCACTACGACAATACTTAGCGATATGAACTCTCTATTTCTCAACTAAATACAATTTTTTAAATAAGATTTAAATTTAAAGATAATGAATCTAATCTCTCATATTTGTTTACAGGCAATAGAGGGAGAAGAAATGGATGAAGTCAATATGGAGGCACTCCCTTCTACTTCAACAATGCAACCACCTCTAAATTTGATTGAAGAATCCCATGAGCACAAAAGATTTAAAGATACCATGGAAAAGTAGAATGACCCCAAACATAGAATACAAGCTATGACAGAGACCCATTCTGCAAATTTAGCTGCATTGGATAAAATGGAGAGCTCATTTGAAGTTACGATTGTTTTGAAACAAGAACCTCAGTATTTGAGCTTTGGTAGAGAGGAGGTTTCAATCCTCTCCAATCCTTTAAAAGAGATTAATGACAATGTTATCTTGGCCATTCTTAGGTAACATTTGTTTATTTGTTGCTACTTTAATGAGCTAACATTTGTTTATTTATTCACAGTATATCAGTTTCCTAGTGCAGAATGCAAATCAATTCTATGAGCTAACGTTTGTTTATTTCTTGGTGTAGTATAGTTATTTCTCAGCTTCCTAGTGCAGTGCGGCATCGTGTCTACATGCTCGATGCTCTCCTTTCTTCTATTCTTAGCTCTCCTCAAAAGACTATAGAAGATGTTTGTACCTGGTTAAGCCCTTTGAATTTAGATGGGGTGCGAGTCATCTTAATGCCTTATCATGAAGCGTAAGTATCAACTCTAACCTTATTTTTACTATTTCTTTGGCAAGTTTATGTAAAACAATAATCATTTTTATTCTGGTCGTGTAGCTCACATTGGAGTCTGATGGTTTGGGACCTTGAACTCAACCGTTTGTGGTTTGTGAATTCAATGGAAGGCTATCATGCCAACTCCCCAAGGTAATTATTCTCTTAATATTTTTGATACTTTCTTATTTTGTATCTTATGATCATGACATATTAATATATTTAATATGTCATGATGGACAGTGCTACATATCGGCTAGTATCTGCTGTCAGAACAACCACAGAGCAACAAGATCAAGTAGAATTCAAAAGACGTCTGCTAGTGGAGCAAAAAGATGGGCACAGCTATGGGTGGAGAGTTGCCTACAACTGCATGTTGTTTCTTAGACAAATTTTAGTTTTGGAGTTACCAGTCAAAATGGAATCATATATAGAAGCCGATCTGCTAGCATTTGGGGCTGAGAGTATTCAGCGTCTAATTACTACCATTGGGAAACAACCTGAAAATATGACTACATTGCAGCATATATAAAACCTTATCTTTATACTTGTATGCTTGTTCAAGCCTTTAATTGGGATGTGTAAATCTCATAACTTTTTTATATTTTCCTCCAAGAGGAGAAGAGACTGAGTCTAATGAAAGCATGCTATCTTTATACTTCTATGATTATTTAAACCTTTATTTTTATTTAGGATGTGTAAATCTCATAACTTTTTAAATTTTTCCTCCAAGAGGAGGAGAGACTCACTCTAATGAAAGCATGTATGAAACCTTACTTTTTAAAATTTTGCTCCAAGCGGAGGAGAGACTCACTCTAATGAAAGCATGTATGAAACCTTATCTGCTTGTTTAAGTCTTTATTTGGGATGTGTACATCGCATAACTTTTTTATATTTTTATAGCAGAAGGAGGATGTAGAAGACATAGAAAGTGAAGAAGAATACGATGTAGACTACTCTCTCAATAAGATGAGTCATGAAACTATGAATCTATTGGAGTAGATTGGAAGTTCATTCACCGCTATGTTGTTAATTCAACAACAACCTCATTTTTTTGAATTTGGTGAAGAAGAGATTTCAATCCTCTTGAATCCTAAGAAAGAGGTTAATGTCAAAGTCATTACAACCATCCTCAGGTTTGATGCAGCCTTTTCCTTGGCTTTATACTTTGCTTATTTTGATTAAACCCAAGAAGCTAATACTTTTTTTTTTAATATAGTAATGTTATAGCAAATTTCTCGCAAAATATACAAAGCGTTTCATATATGCTCGATCCTCGTATTTCGGAAGTGCTTAGCAACAAAGAACAAACCATAGAGGATGTTTGCAAGTGGTTGAAGCACGTTCCTATGAATGACGCACGAGTGATTTTTACAGCATATTATGAGAAGTAAGCATCAAACCCTACTTGTTTTTTCTATTGCATTGCTAGAATTGTCTCAAACACAGTAATTATTCTTTATTGATAATGCAGCTCACATTGGAGTCTGGTAGTCATGGACATCTTTGCGAAGAAGTGCTTCTTTGCCAACTCAATGACATCTGTCCATGGCACTTTGTTAGAGTAAGTATAGACTACACTTGTTGTCACTTCTTGACATGTAGATTGATATGCAATGCACATATTCACTGTTGTTATATGTTTTGATGTGCAGATCAGCTCGAAAGTTAGTAGGTGCTATCGACACAGTAATGCGGCAATGTGACTTGTTACAACAAATAGAGTATATAACATGTCAGGTATCGCATCAAGAGAATAGCCACATCTATAATTGTGGATGGAGGGTGGGCTACAATTGCTTTTTGGTATTTGGTCAAATTTTTGAGATACAAAATGACACCACACTGTCAACATATATGGATTTGCATCTCTATGCATTTATAACATGTACCATTCGAGCAATCATTAAGGGCAACATTATGGGCCCTCCCACAAGGCAAATAGATAATGGCTCATAGGAGTGCAAAATGAATGCCGTCAAAGAGTCAAAGGGAATAGAAGACCTCAACTCTACAAACATGGCTTCATTGGAAGAATTGGGAAGCTCTTTTAATGTTAGGGTTATGATTCAACATAGACCTCAGTATCTTGAATTTGGGGGAGAGGAGATTTCAATCCTCTCTAGAGCTTCAAATGAGGTCAATAACAACATTATGATGGCCATTCTCAGGTTTGATAGAAACTTTTTCTCTGCTTGATAATTCAATATTTTGATTAAATCTAATAAGCTAATATTCATTTATTTGTTGGTGCAATATAGTTATCTCACGATTTGGTAGAGCCGTACAAAATTGTGTGTATATGTTGGATTCCCTCCTTTCTCCTATGCTTAGCGATAGCAGAAAGACAATAGCCGATGTTTGTAAATGATTACAGCCTTTATATTTACATGGTGTGCAAGTCCTATTTATGGCATATCACAAGATGTACGTATCATGGCAACCTTTATTTTCATCTTATACTGGCAACATTGTGTTAAATAATAATGGTTCTTAATTATTTGTGTAGGGAACATTGGAGTCTGGTGGTTTGGGACCTTGAAGACAACTATTGTTGGTTTGTTAACTCAATTGCAGGCTTTCATGGCTCAGTGCAAACGTAAGTATTCTATTAATCTGTTGTTACTTCTATATTATGTACCTTATGTAATAGACACACTAAGTTTTTTTAATATGTCATAATGAGCACGTCGATTGAGAAGTTGGTATCTGCTATCAGAGAAACAGGACAGTACAAAGACTCGGTAGACTTCCAAAAGCATTTAGTAGTAGAGTAGGAAGATGGGCATAGTTGTGGGTGGAGAGTTGCCTACAACTGCATGTTGATTTTCAAAGAAATTTTCTCACTTAAGCCACAGATCTCATCGGAAGACTCTTTGGAGCTCAAATATTCAGAGGAGGATATACAATTGTTTAGGGCTGAAATCATTCGAGACCTAATTGCTGCCATTAGAATACAATGTGCAACTGAAGCAATATTAGAGCTTGCATTTAAGGAAGAGGAGACTAAGTCTACTATGAAAGCACTGCACACTACAGAAGAAGTAGAGACTCAGTGTACACCTACAGCACCACAGCCTCCGCTGGAAGCATTAGAAGAGTTGCCATAGCCTCCGCTTGCATTTAAGAAGAGGATACTGAGTCTACTCTGAAAGCACTGCATACTATAGAAGAAGTAGAGATTGAGTGTACATCTATAGCACCACAGCCTCCATTGGAAGCATCAGAAGAGTTGCCACAGTCTCCACTAGAAGCATCAGAAGAGTTGTGATGCATGTATGATGTTGTATTTGTATATATGCATGAGGAGCATATTCTCATGATGTTGTTTACTCCATGAATATTATGGTTGACATTTATTTGTTGCAATGTATGAATCATGATGTAGTTTTTGTTGATTATACACCAATTTGTGACTTATTACTTAAGTGGCATTTAGTAATGATATTTATATATTTATTTCATGCACACAATTTTATGATATGAATGTGTGATGATGTGATTATTAGGAAATATAACCTTCTGTGATAAGAATTTTGATATGAATATGTGATGATGTAATATTTGTAATATATTTCATGGCAAAATATCAATTCCTAATGCTCCACTCACTTAAAGTACAGCATTCCCAATGCTCTGCAAAATTTTATTCAGTTGGACAGTCTCCACTCACTTAAAGTAGAGCATTTCCAATGCTTCTCTCACTTTATTCCAACCCTTATCCTTATCATAGCGAACACATCATGCCTTAGTGCACTTGTAATCTTCCATCGTAGTCCTTCCACAAACACTCTCTTATTTCTTACAACCTAGTCCTTCTGATTAACTTGTATTCATCTTTCACTTTATGTCTTCCCTCACTTTCTATCACTCTTGAAGGAGGGGCAGCTCACTGTGCATCCCTCGCTATTGCTCCCTCACTCTCCTTCTCCCACTTTCCCTCTAAGATAATGACTAGTTACTACCCGACTTCATTTACTGAACTCAAATTGTGTCTTAGATGTCTTTTGTATGGACCAATGAAGGGAAAATCATTTGAGGAGGATATGTTACGCACATGGCTGCTTGATTTGAACTCAGTAGAAGAGGTGAATATCCTTAGCTTTCTTTTTCGCTTCTTTTACTCACGTACTTCTTATGCAAACGAGTTAAATTTTCGTACAGGATATGGCGGTGGCTAGAAGCTGTATTGAAGAAAATGGTGAAGATGAGGAAAGCCAAGAGAGAAAAGAAGAGTTGTTGAATGCTTACAAGTCGGCGGAAGATTCGAAACAAGTTGTGAGGAGAGTCTGTGAGGAGATTTGCGATGCCAGCCCTGGTTACGCATGGCCTGCAAGTTTAAAGTCTGCTTGTTTTCATGAAGCCAATGCCATAGTAGGCACTTTCGAGGACATATGCTTTCTCTAATGACTTTATAGTCAAGTGATGGAAATTTAATTCCATAGAAATTTAAAGTAACTGTGAAATTTAATTCCATACACTTATGTGTTTTCTAAAGTAACTGTAGTAGACAAGAAATGAAACTACAGTTCCACAAAGACTTTTTAGTTCTCTAATGTAAAGTTGTAATAGACAAGAGAGACAAAGATGACATCTTCTAGGCTGAGCTAATGGAAGGTGTTTTTTAACACCATATGGCTTTGAGTTATATGATCTACTTCTTGTACAAATGTGTCGTGCTTTTTTTTAAATGTACTCTAGGCTTTTTTATAATTTGATTTTTTAATATCTTACTTTTTGTCTCTTTTAACAACATGAAGTCCTCTTTTTTTAATGTACTCTAGTTTTAATAACATGTCACATCATTTTTTCTAATTTGCTTTTTTAAAATCTTACTTTTTGACTCAGAGTTTTGTTTTATGAGAGCCTCTTTTTTTGAAATGCTTTATCTAAAATTATCTCACAAAACGAATTTGGACAGTGCGCTAGTCCAAAATTAATGAAATAGGTGTTAGTAGTGGTTTCTTTGCGATAGTCTCCACCAAACTCTAGACCGATGAAAGTGATACTTTTATTCTTGAGCATTGTGAGCAGGTGCATACTATTGATTTAATTAATCGAATGCTTTTATTTTTTAAGATCAATTGGTGCATGTACTTAAGCATAAATTCATATAATTGATAGCATTTGACACCCATCTTCAATATAGGTGGTTTTTCATCCAGATCATTTGGATCTAGTTCACATTGTTGCAGTAGTACTAGTGTGTCCTTCCTACTTTGCTAAAACTTTGTGGAGTCAATAGTTACAAAGCCACTTGCATGTCGTTTGATTGTTGCATTAGGGCCTCTTTCCACCACATCCTTAAACCACTTTACATCCAAAACATACACAAAGAAGCGTCGAAAGTCAAGCTTAATAATATCTTGGATTATGCCACAATAATCATCCATGGCTCCATTGGCTCCCTCAAAGCTAGCAATGACCCTGCAATCTTGTGTGTTTCTCTTATCATCAATCCGTTGTGTTCGAAAATTCTTGCTCTCACACCATATAGCATTGAACATAGTGCACCAAGAAAAGTTCAATTAAATAAGCAATCTAAATTATTGAAAGCTCCTAACTTATGCATAACATTCTATATACCGACCTTGCTCATGCATCCCCTAGCATACTCCCATTCTTCCATTATGATATGCATCCCCTCATCTTTCTCTACTTTCTCCATTTCATCAAGTAGCCAATCCACATGAATATCCTTTGGAAGTGCTCTTAGATACTGAGGGTATGGCACATGAGATCCGTGGTGTGTACGAAAGAGGGCCCTTTCTTCTTGTCTTCTTGCCTTTGCATCCTCGCATCTTGTCACCCATGTTTTCATCACATCACTATTAAGCACGCAATAGAGGTTGATACTATTATGCAACTCCGTGTCTATTAATTTGTTGCATCCTTTCCCTTGAGGCATAATAGAGGTCATCCTTAGGTCTTCATCATCTCTCCATAGTCGTGGGAGAGAGCTATCCACATCAACAAGAAACTCAAAAATATATACAAGTGACTCTTGTACCAACCAGCCCTCGGCCATGCTACCTTCAGGTCTTGCATTTTGTCTCACGAAGCCCTTCAAGGTCTTCTTGAAGCGCTCGAGGAAGAACAACGATCGTGCATGTATAGTACCACATATAGCAATCTCATCCACCAAATGCACTATAAGATGTACTTGGCTTGTGAGAATAGAACGTGGACATGTCTCCTCCACTAAACAAACCACCTCCATTGACATAACTCGAGCATTCTCAAGGGTGGTGGGATCTATTTTCTTTGAGCTCACATACTTGGAAATGAAAAAGTACACCATATTAGCAATATGAACACCTTGCATGGAGAATTGATACGCATCATATTTTGTATCATGTAAAGTACCTCACAAGCTCGCCCATCTTGTAAATACAATCCTTCACGTCCTTCGATGCACTACGAGAAATGCTAGTAGGTAGTATGAACTGAACCCACGAGGAGGTGATTGATTAGTTGCTTATAATTATTCACTCACAAATTTGAAAGGAAAAAGATATTATACACATAAAATACTTACTTGGAGCATCTTGTGCCAATCATGAGATTTCAAGCCATATAATTGCTCTACACCTCTTTTCTTGCTCTTTGTAATGGCTCCCTTCAAACACTCATGCATCCAGTGGGAGTACGAATTGTAGTAATAGCATGCTTCACCGCCGCCATCTCTAGCTTTGATAACCTCCATGGTGCATGAGGTAAAAAAACATGCCCATTTGGTCTCTCTTGTTTCCAAGCTTCACGCATCCTCCCTGTGGTACGTAGATCCTCCCTTATGCCTATAGAATCTCGTGTCCCATTCAAATGCTCCCAAATGGTAGACACCACATTCTTAAGATATGCATGGGATCAAGCAAGTGATTGATCTTGAGGTGGGACCAATATGGTAAACAATAATTAATGGAGTATCTAAACAAAAGTTGGTGTTAGCGGGCAATCTTTATTTCCAGCCAATATAGCACACAATAGTTACAAACCCTTACTGACTCATGCTAAGTGGTGGAGGAGTCATGGAACTGTCCCAAATTCTCATCCAATCTCCCGCGGTGAGTGATTGTGGGAGGACTTCATTCCAAGGGGCAACATATCTAGGATGATTAGGTGGGAGAAATCGATGGTGATTCTCATAGATGACTTTATTCAATGCATCTGCCTGTGAGGCAACTAGCGAAGGACCACAAACAGGACATGCATGGTAACCCAATGTAGTGAGACTTGAACAATAGATGCAATTAAGAGTTGAAGGTGGGTTTAGGGTGCCACATCCTTTGCCTATTCATAATTAGAAGTGCAATGCTTACCTGAACACTCGCCATAGCCTGGGAAGTCATGCATCATCCACATCAAGACTACTTTGCAGTTGAAGTCTCATGACTAGGGAGGCCTGCTCACATCATGCACCTCGATACCTATCCAAAGTATCTCTAGCTCGTCAATCAAAGGCTCAAAATAAACATCAGGATTTTTGACTTTATGTTTCCCTAGAATTAGAAGGGACAGCATAACATGTCCTTTCCTAATAGCCATAGAGGGTGGAAGATTATAATTCACCAATATCACTGGCCATACACTGTAAGAGCTTTTGAGACCAAATGGGTTCACACCATCCATACCCAATCCAAGTCTCAAGCTCCTAGGTTCTTCCTTGAAGCTTGGCCATGTGTCTTCAATATGCTTCCATGTACGAGAGTCTACGGGAGTTCTCCACTTGCCATCGGTTGATCGATGGGAGGAATTGTTGGGATATCTCAAGGCATATGCCTCAGGCACACCTTGGTTTCTATGTGTGAGTGCTAGAGGCACAGTTAGGTGCCCATAAGCACAGTTAGGTGGTGGAAAGCCACATAGGATGATTGAGAGAATCTAGGAGCAGATTGAGGAGATGATTGTGGAGCTTTGAAGTCATCAGTGATGTGAGTGAGCTTGTAAGAGGTGCCTACATAAGCACCTCACTCTTCTTCATTCTAAATTCAAGTATTCTAAATTTGTGTCCACTCTACTCTTTCCTTTCAGTTTACCAACATGGTATCAGAGCCATTTGATCCCCCTTGATCCCATTTCTACCACATCATCATCTTCTTCTCCATCTTCTTCTTCACCATCTCTTCTTCTTCTTCCCAAAATTTGCTTGAGCTTGTTCTCCTCTATTTCTCTACCATTCTCCACACCCTTCCTGGAGATACACCTCAAAGGGGTGAACCCCTGGCTGCAAGGAATTGAAGAATCATGGGCTCGTTTCATCGCCATTTCACGCAGTTCATCGACCCTTCTTCCTGCATTTTCTCTTAAATTGCTCCATGCTTCTCTAATTCCTTTTAGAGGGAGCTTTTCCATACCTAGAGCTATCTTGTGCTGAAATCTGAGCAGCAATGGCTACATATTCAAGCTGAAAATAGAGAAAAACCAGTCGAAAATGGAGAGACAAGCTATGGTGCCCTGACGTGTTTTTGCGCCCTTTCTCCTTAGTGGACTTTCTGTGGTATGTAAGCTCTCTTTTGCCTTAGAAACCCCCTTTTCCTTTGCTCTAATGAGTGAGATACAAGCCCTCCAAGTTCAGTCTTTTGATTTTGACAGTTTTGACAAGTTTTTGAAGATGATGCTACATAAGATGCTATTCTAGCATTTCTGGTTTTTTGAAGTTTTCAATAACATCAATACAACCATGGCTTCAGCTTTGTTTTGAGTTGCTATACCTGCTTTTGATTGGAAAGCTTTCATTTTAGCCACCTCTATGAAGCATGCAAGAAAAAGCATTATTGATTGAATTTTGGTCACTAGTGCTTGCTACATTAAATGCTTATATTTGGAAGCCTTCCAATTGTTATTCTAGCCTTGTAAGAGAGAAGACACTGCCCAATACCTGGGTTAGACCCTCTCATGGCTACCATATTGAATATAGATAAGTTCAATGGAAAGGGCTTCCACACATGGCAGATGAAGGTGAAATTTGCATTGATGAGGGAAAACCTCTCGAGACTTGTCAAACCGACTTCAACTTCTTCTTCTACAGCCTCCAATGCTGGAGAATCCTCAACTCTGACATGCCCAGCAAGGGATCTTGCTAGAGAGGAGAAAGCATATGGTATCATTGCTCTTGCTTTAGGAGATGATTATATTCATCACATCTCTGATTTAGAGTCTCCTTCAGAAGCTTGGCAGAAGCTTGACATGATTTTTGGTGCTAGCTCTCACATCTCTAAATTATCACTTAAAATCTCTTTCTTTGAATTAAAGATGGTTAGTGGCGCTCCTTTGGCAGCCCATGTCAATTACATGAGGAGTCTTATGACTCAACTTGCTTCTATCAACTCTCCTATCACTACAGATGATGCTATGGCAGTGTTGATTAAGAGTATGCCTGAAGATTATGATCATATTGTTACCACTTTGAAAAATCTTCCTAATCCTAATCTTGAAGGTATTATCTCTGCTCTCCAAGAAGAAGAAAGGCACATGGAGCTGAGGAAAGGCAATGACATAGCTTATGCTGTAAAAATCTAGAAGGGCAAGTTTACACCTTGCAATCATTGTGGAAAGACAAATCACCTTTCAAAGGACTACTTCAAAATCAATCCATGCAAACACTGTGGCAAAAACAATCATCATGAGAAGTTTTGCAGAGCCAAAGCAAAGACAGAAAATGCCAATCTACTTTTAGTTGATGTGCCTCCACAAGATGAGGCATCCTTTGAAGATCATGCATTTTAAATCATCTCTATGTATGCTCCAGATCTCTCTTTTTATGTTGAGTCAAGGTACTCAGCCTGGATAGTCCTCCAAAATGAATGAAATAAACTATTGTGTTTTGTGTGTTTTGTAAACACCTCTGGTCACCTTATGATGTAGGCCATGTGTATGTGTTTTGCTCCATGGTACCTCCTGCAGACATTGTGTGCATGTACATGCAGGGGAGATAACCATTGGAAGTTCTTTTTGTATCCCTTTTTGTTTACCTTACACCCATGGGAACCCTTGCTAGCTTGAGATCCTAGCCATTGATAGATCCATGACCACCATGAGATGGCATGAGACACCTTGTGCTAGCTGTATCCTTGACATAGTCTGAGGCATTCCCTTGAGGGGGGGTTTGTTGGGATATCTCAAGGTGTATGCCTCAGGCACACCTTGGTTTCTATGTGTCAGTGCTAGAGGCACAGTTAGGTGCCCATAAGCACAGTTAGGTGGTGGAAAGCCACATAGGATGATTGAGAGAATCTAGGAGTAGATTGAGGAGATGATTGTGGAGCTCTGAAGTCATCAGTGATGTCAGTGAGCTTGTAAGAGGTGCCTACAGAAGGACCTCACTCTTCTTCATTTTGAATGCAAGTATTCTGAATTTGTGTCCACTCTACTCTTTCCTTTCAGTTTACCAACATGAATGCCATGACATGAGCTTTGCAATGGATTTGCACTTGAACATGTGTTGGATGCGAGGGATTATGGGAAAATGTCACAGAACCTTATGAGGCACGTCCAAAGTTTTGAGATCTGCTCTATATCTTGCCTCTCCACAAGTAGGGCACTCTCTTGCATCCTTATGTAGTCCACGAAACAAAACGCAATCATTGACGCATGCATGGATGCACTTGTAATCTAATCCTCTAAGAGAGGTCACATGTTGCCTTGCCATATCTCTTGAGGTCGGTAATTTATTCTCCCTTGGAAGAATTTTACACAATAGCCTACACGTGAAGACCATAAATGAGGAAAAGTATTCCAGTAATTGACCCACTAGCATAATTCACCATGTTTGCAAAATAGACTTTAAAGCTTACTTGAGTAATGCATTCAAACTTGCATTGCTCCATCCATATATGGTTTGCAAGTTTAGTAACTCAAGGGAGGCACATAGAATAGAGAAAGTGCACCCCTCAAACAGTGGAGTCGATGCTGCGGTAAAAAGATCATCCTACTCCATGCTATCATCCCTCCCTTCGGATTGATGGACATATAAATTTCGCACCATATCATCAAACACCTTTTCCTCCATAGCTTCATGAGGTAATGGCGGAGTCCATAATGGTCCCTCCTGAAGATCCCACCTCATATCACCGACGCTTCACCTCCTCACGACGAGCATAGGGCAACATATGCGGGTGTGGCACTGCATCCTGTATCAAAATAAAACGGGATCATATCTCAAACATATGAACACCCATAAGTATCTCAATCAACCTTAACTCTTTAACACTTACCATGTTTATAGTCGCATCCCATTCTCCATACTTTGAGATGTTATTGAGTATAATCCTGCATGCACGATACATGTTTCCTTGACATCGATCACACATACATTTGATTTTTTGCTCCAACCACATTTTGCGATGGTGGATATGGAGGGATTCATCCTCAATGGAGGTACTTGTTGAAGATGAAGACATCCTACAAACAAACAACCCAAAGAAATTTGCTTTTCTTCAAATATTTAACTTTAAAACTTTGTGGCATGTCTAAAGATGCGTCTAAAACTGCGTCTATCTGTTCTATGGTGCACGTCTATAGGTGTGTCTAAAACCACATCTACTCTGTGTATGCAGTCGCACAATTACACGCGTATTTAGACACGCTATGAAACGCGCTTATAGACACGGTTTTCAAATCTGCTTTTAGCGTGCTCGCTTTGCTTTTCTTCACATTACTTATACTTCACGCGGCTTGCTTGTTTTGCTATTAACAGATCCACAGTTTCGATGCTTAAGAGGAAGTCACCCACACTTACTTCCAAGCTTACACTTAAGAGGAAGGCACCCACACTTACTTTTAGGCTTACAGGAAAAGAGGGTGAACAAGGAAGAGAAGCAACTTTGAAGAAGAAGAAGAAGCTTCCATACCTCTATCCAAGGTAAGTCTCTTTACAGTTGACCTTTTTTGGAAGTTGCTCTCTTTGGATTTGTCCTTTGTCGTATCCAAGAAACGAATGATTTTGGTATCAGTGTTACGTTTTTGTGTCGGGCGCATGTCCTTTTCTACTTTTTAGAATAGTCCGTCTGTCAGAGCGTGTCTATAGACACATCTCAGAGTGCATCTAAAACTGCGTCTACAAGCGCATCTAGACTGTTTGCAGACATAGACAGCTGCATCTATAGATGCACTGTTATATGTGAAAATATATGCGCTTCTCAGACGCATCTATAGACGCGCTCCGACAGTAATCTTTTCTTCCCTTCCCCTTTCTTCTCAGCTCATCAGCAGTCATCTTTTTTTCTTTTTTCCAGTTCATCATGTGGCCAGGAAGCTCTTCAAGCTCACCTGATCTCTGGGAGTCTATTTTTAGGGACTTATATAACCTTTTAGGGCACCCTCCCAGTCCTGCAGAGTTATATGGGTATATGACAAGTACTCTAAACACCCCCCAAGAGTCAGCACTACAGACTCCAAACCACCCAACACCAGTTGAGATTACCCCACCGGAGTTAGCACAGCCCAGCCAGCTACATAGCCGAGGCCCTTCTCCCTTGCCGTCTTATGCCCCTTCCCCCATGCCGTCTTATGCCCCTTTCCTGCATGCTGTCAGGAGGTCCTTCTGTCTCGTAGAGCCATCGGCGTACTCCTGTGCAATTGAGACTCGGTTCTCTAACTACAAGTGGTCCACGTAGTCCCGTGCAGTCTCCAGCTACAAGTGGCCATCATACTAGCTCGACATGACACAGTAGCAGGCATAGTAGTAGGGAGAGCGGTGGGGGATGCATGACACAGTGCTTTGGGAGGGGTGGTGGTGGGGACGATGATGATTTAGATGATTTGGACGTGCCTTCGGGACGATCTTATATGACATCACTCAGATAGGAGGCATCTTGATGGATGCACGGGGGAAGGACATCATGGCCTTCATGCGCTCTGTAATTGCTAACAATTACAGAGATTGCTTTATCCACTACAAAGACCATCCAAAGAGGTTGACTTCTTAGACCCTCGCTGTTGTTCGCTCTAGGTATCCTAACCCCCCCAATCGTTAGTTCACAGATAAATGGGCCAAGTCAAAGATTGTTACAATACTTGGCAATAAAAGATCTTCGCTTAAGAGGCAGGCACTAGCGGAGCTTGCCAGGCTCGAGGGAGGTCAACCACCAAGGGGCCCGCCCCACACCACTCACAAGCGTGAGTGGAAGAAAGCAATGAAGTCAGCGAGGGAGGACCCCAGTCTATGGCATGTGGAGGCACGAAGGATCCAGATGGAGCAATATGAAAGCATGCATTTTGGAGCAGGGGGTGTTGAATCATGGGAGGCCCAATTTCTAAGTATCGATCTCAAATTATAGTGCTTATGTAGTTTATTAGGAGGTTGTTTCTTTGTACTAACCCCTCTGCAAATTGTCGTCTTGCAGCTTGAGATCATGGGTAGATACCCTACTCCTGTCGAGACAGCCTACCACTGCCACCGTCGCAGAGGAGATACATGGAAGCACTTCTATCATGACGGGTTGATTACTGAGGAGTAGTATATCTGGGCTACTGGAGTGGCCCCCAAGGTATTTGAAAGTAATTAAATAATGTCATTATTATAAGTAAAGATTTGATTTTTCATACATTGATATATGTTGTCCCTTGTTTACAGGTCCTTGCACAAGAAGATGAGGAAGGAGGCGGAGAAGATGAAAAGTTGATGAGAAATCTAACTTAGTGCCTAGATTATGAAATAATGCAATCCAAAAATTACTGCAAAGCTTTAAATCTCGATCAGACACTATAATCTTTGGAAGCCATGATGAACAAAGATATGCTTGATGAATAAATGTGCAGCTTACTACGCTGTTAAAGTCTTCTTGCATGGGATGAAATAAGCTTGCTTACTAAAGCGATCTACTATCATCCAAATCATATCATTTTGATTCGTTGTAGTAAGAAAACCTATTATGAAATCCATGGATATTTGTTCCCAAGGTTGCCTAGGAATAGGCAAAGGCATCAGTAATCCTAGGGTCTTTCCTTTATAACTCTTGATCTTCTGGCAAGTGATGCATTCGGCTACAAACTTAGCCACATCTTTTCTTATTGTAGGCCAATGAAATTCCCTTGCTATCACTTGTAATGTGGCAGTCACTCCCCTATGTCTCATATATGGTGGTTGGTGCATTTCCTCCATTACAATTGTCTAAAGGGTCGAGTGATGCATAATTTCTTTTGATAAGAGAGGTATCCATCATTGCATGAATAGTCCAACATAGGACTCCAATTATTATTTTCTAATTTGTTCCATATATTGGAAAAGTCTGGATCCCCTTGATAAGAATTCTTCATACCTTCGAAAGGCTAGGTCTCTATAGCAGTGATGTGATTAATACTTGGCTTTCTGCTAAGAGCATCAACAACTACATTTTATTTTCCAGGTTGATACTCAATCATGGGGTGAAAACTTTGTATGAATGATGCCCATTTGATGTGCCTATCGGATATTAGTGGTGCTGAGTAAACAAATGCTTTATACTTTGCTGATCGGTTTTGATAAGAAACTCAGATCCCATCAGATAATGTTTCCACATTCATAGGGCATGCACAACAATGGTTAATTCTTTATCATATGTATTATAATTGCATTTTGTTGGTTTTAATTTATGGATCTCATATGCTATTGGATGACCATCTTGCATAAGTACGGCTCCAATTCCATATCCACTAGCATCGGTTACAACTACAAAGAATGGACTAGAGAAATCGGGTAGTTGCAACACAGGAGCTTGTGTGAGAGCTTCTTTCAGAGCTGTAAAAGATTTATCTTGACACTCGGTCCATAAGAAATGCTTAGCTTTTCTAAGAAGGTCTATCAATGGATGTGCAATGTATGCGACATTCTTGACAAACTTCTTATAAAAGCTACATAAACCCAAGAATGATCTTAATTCATGTATATCTCAGGGTTTAGGCCATGTGACTATGCATTCAATCTTCTTTGGATCTACTCGAATCCCATTGGCAGATACAATGTGACCCAAATATGCTATTTGATCTTGAAAGAAACTACTCTTTTCAGGATTTATGTACAATTGATTTTCTTTCAAGAGTGAAAAGACTAGCTTCAGATGTTTCTTATGCTCCTCACGTCTTTGCTAAATACTAGAATATCATCGAAAAATACTACCACACAACCTTGGTGTTTAAGAAAGATTCGGTTCATCATTCTACTAAAGTAGCTGGAGCATTAGTTAGCCCAAAAGGCATAACTAGGAACTCATAATGTCCCGTTTGAGTTCTAAAGGCAGTCTTGTATATATCCTCTTCTACCATACGAACTTGATGATAGTCAGATTTTAGATCTATCTTACTGAAGACCTTGGCCCCTTTCAATTTGTCCAAAAGATCATCAATCCTAGGGATTGGATATTTGTTCTTCATTATGATTTTGTTTAGTGCATGATAGTCTATGCACATTCGATAGGTTCCATTTTTCTTTTTGACTAATAAGACAGGTGCTCCATAAGGAGAACTGCTGGGTCTTATCAATCCTCTCTCTATCAGTTCCTCCACTTGAATTTTTAATTTCCTTTTGCTCTAGTCAAAGCTTTGCAAGGTAGAGTATTGCCTAGTAGGATTTCTATCCTATGATCTTCAGGTCGAGAACATGGTAATCTAGGCAATAAATCCTCTAAGAAACAATCAAAAATTTGAGAAAGAAACTTTTGGTGTGTAGGCTTAGTGTTTGGCTGAGTAGCCATTACCATATTCACCAAAATCAGATGTCTTCTCACATTTTCTAATTGCTCTTTTGGCTTGTGTGTGGTTGAGTAAAGGATTGATCTCAGGTTTCATTGATATTTTTAGACATATTTCTTATTTGTCCTTCTCAATCCATATCTGATGTGAACTGTAATCTATCTTAGGATTATATTGATGCCTCCATGGCATTCCTAAGATGATGTCCACTCCCTGTAGGGGTGCCACTAGAAAGTCTCATGTATCCTTGTAGGGTTTGACTCAGATTTCAAGATTCTTGACTTCTCTAGTGCAATTGTACTTTGTTTTGGTAAAAGCAGCTTTGACCTTATAGTTAGATGGGAAAGACTCTAGGTATAGCTTTGCTAAGGCTCTTTTTGAAATGAAATCATGTGTACTACGTCGTCATGCAAAATAACAACCTCTTTGCCATTAATGAAACCTTTCATCTTTAGAATAGCATGATAGTTATACTTACCTCCCTTTTGCTTGGCTACTTCATCTCGTCAATCATGTGCACTTTCATCATCGAGGTCTTCTTTCTTTTGGGACACTCAGTGGGTATGTGTCCCACCTTGTTGCACTTGAAACACCTTATTTCTTTCTTTGGAAAATTTCCACCATTCGACTTCGAAGAAAAATCTCTCTTCTATGGAACAAAACCATTTTTAGATTTAAAGAAGGGCTTTTTATCAAATCTATTTTCCTTATGGAAGGGTACATGCCGTTCTAAATCTTTCCCTTCTTTTGGGATCCCATTCTTCCTCTCACAATTCATTGCAAGAGAAATCGCAGAGTTCAGTGAGCGAGGATGAAACATGTTAATCTCGGCTCTCAACTTAGATTTTAGACCTGCCACATACTTCCTGCATTGATCTCGCTCATTAACTTTCTCTGAGGATTGTAATTGGATCAACGTTTGCCAAAATCTTTCAGTATATGTGGAGATCATTTCCTTATCGAACTGCATGAAATTATCCCACTATTGTCTAGGAAAATTTCCACCGTTTGGCTTCGAAGAAGAATCTCTGTTCTGTGGAGCAAAACCATTTTTAGATTTAAAGAAGGGCTTTTTATCAAATCTCTTTTTCTTATGGAAGGGTACATGCCGTTCTAAATCTTTCCCTTCTTTTGGGATCCCATTCTTCCTCTCACAATTCATTGCAAGACAAATCGCAGAGTTCAGTGAGCGAGGATGAATCATGTTAATCTTGGCTCTCAACTTAGATTTTAGACCTGCCACATACTTCCTGCGTTCCATCTCACTCATTAACTTTCTTTGAGGACTCTAATTGGATCAACGTTTGCCAAAATATTTTAGTATATGTGGAGATCATTTCCTTATCAAACTGCATGAAAGTATCCCACTATTGTCTAGCTTTTGCTTTGAAATGTGAGGGAAGAAAATCTCTCTTGATGAGCTTTTGAAAAGATTTCCAAGATTTTGGTTGCCTTTTATTGTGCTTAGTGATGTTCCACCAAAGTGCAGCACTCTCTACTAAATGATTTGTAGCACATTTAATCTTATCTTTTTCAGAGAATTTCTCCCCTGAAAAATAATCATCTAGCTAACTGATCCAAGACAAGACAGTGCGTGCTTCTTTCTTTCCAATCATATTTTGAAATGAGAAAGCTTTTCTACTTATCTTACTCTCCTTTCTCGAATTATGTGCTCTCAGTGTGGCTTTGACTATCTTGATAATAGGACCATCGTCAGATGACTCATTGTCAGATGAATGCCTCTTCCTTTTCTTACCATTGATTTTCTTTTCCAATCTCTCCCTATGCTCACGCTCATCGGCCAACTATGCCTAAAGTGCATCTAATTGCTCCTGAAGCGTGGGTGGCTGTGGCCGATGTGCCATGATAATGCGATAAATACAAATAAAGCAAAATGGAGGAAAATAAGGATAATAAGAATTAAACGGATGAAATAAAAATGTGATTCAAGTGTATGGTAAGACAACAGATGGTGGAAGATACTAAGTGTATGAAATATAAAGCAAAGAAATCACTTAGCTCGCTCTTTGATTGGAGGTAGAAAGGACTAGAGTGGGAGATATGTGACCGATGATGTCGCTCCTAGTCATCTTTGCACTCATCTGATCTCCAATTAATTGCACGATGATTTCATGGTTCCAAATCGCCTTCTTGATTCAAGATTCTTTAGATTTTGCTTTACTATCTTCTTCTTCTTTTTAAATACGCCTTTGTTGGTTGGTGGAGTGCCCTTGTACTTTGTGTTGCAGATCGTCGAAAAATGTTATGCTTTGAAAAGTTCTACCTTTAAGGGTCCTTTTTGAGAACCCTTGGATTTTTTTTATTTTTTATTTTCAAATTAAAAAAAAGTAGAGGCAAACGACGTAGAGGCGGTAAAATAAAATGGACTACTGCACATAGTGAGGCAGAGCCGTAGACCCTAAAGTCCAGAGGACTCTTCTTGCAGTCTGCAGGCGGGCATCTGCAGGCGGGCAGCACACAGGCAGGCAGCACAGTAGCCGGTACTGTAGCGATGACCTCTGGCTGCACTCAATGCAGGCTAAGTGTTCCCAAGTCCCAAAGGTCATGTCTCTCTGACTCCTAAGGGTATGATTCACTGCACAAAATCTTAGTGATAAATGATGCACACAGCCCAAGACTGAGAGGCGACGTCGAAGTTCGCATGGGATTCATCTGACGGGGATGGCACCATGACACTAGGGAGTATCCAGAATCCAGATTACTGTCCACGATGACAGAGGGCCAGAGGCCTCTTGGTTGGAGTCCAAGAGTGCACGCGAACAATATACTGTAGGCAGCTAGAGCCTCTGGCTGTCACGAGGCTGTCAATCAATTGGAGAAGAAGAACACAATCACACCACGAAAGCGACAATAGATTGGGTACAATCTCCCCCCTAGATGAGTGGCTCATGCTTCCTCATCTAGAGTATTTATGATATTTTATAAAAGCACCAAGGAGCTAAAATTATCCCTCTCTTCCAAAATGAGGGATTTGCTTTACATAGCCATCTTAGGGCCCAAAAATGAATTATGTCCACTACAAAATATATTGCTCAAACTTGCAATAATAAAGCAAATACAAAATTGGCCCATGGCCATATATAATGCACTGTGCGACACTCGATTGGTACCCTCGTATTAACTCCAATCCTCGCTATGAGTTCCATCACCTGTACTCAAGCCGCCAATTACATTAGTTATTAACAATCGATTAAACGAATCACCGAATCAACTGATCCCAACATAACCGCACTCAAAGCATAATAATCAAGCACAACATCAATAACACTAGTGACATCAGTATTAACATGGAATCACCCACAATGCCGACCATCTAGCATGGCAAAACACAAGCTAGTTAGGCATCCCCAACTAACCACACAAAGTATCCACTAGGACCCCCGTCGCATCGGGTGCGCTTGTATGGGAAGTACTTTGCCATTGTCACACTTGACTAAAATAATAATGTCCAAAGCAAGATATATCAAAAATATAATTTTTGTAACACTTTACCTATCAGATTTTAGTGATAGAAGTTGCAATGAGCTTGCTGTCCCACCCACAGTCCCCCTCTGGCTGTGGCACATGGGGGGAACCATTCCTCGGTGCTAGAAAGCAGGTCTACCCGCCTTTTGATTTGCCCTCGTCCTTTGACCACCAATTTTTGGCTAGGTGATCTCTCTTCCCAACAAGCACAAAATCAGCTATGTCCTTTATTTTGTACGATCAAAAGTGCTTGATCACCACCTAGAGTTACCCCTGCAGCTTACCATGAGATAGGAGAATTGATTCCTCTTCCAAGAGCAATGAGTAGAGGTCATCGAAATCCAACTGATTTGTTGTGACCTAGCACCACAACACTTGAGAAACCATATTTTACTATAGGGGAAGCTTTGTGAGGATAAGGGCAACCAACCGAGGAGAGGATAAGGCAGCACCCATTGCCAGAAGCTGGTCATGGATGACCTTGGCCTTCATTAAGAATGGTTGCATCAAGCCACATGGAAGAAACTCAAGACTGTAGAGCTGACGTTGCAAATTGATAGCCCACATAGAGGAATCCCAACCATAGACATCCTCCAACTTAGACCACACTTCAGAGGCACTAGTCAAGGTTTATAATGTTGGGGAGACCTCCTTTACCACCCCAATGCTGAGTGTGCCTTGAAGTCATGGTCCTCCCAATCCTGCAGTTCCTCAAGGAAAGCTTCTTCCCAATTATCATCCTAATAGATTTTATTTGGATATTCGGATGTTACGCCAGCCATAATCATGGAAGCCTAAGGCTTGATTATGGTGAGGCGGGAAATCAGAGGGCTCGACAACACTTGTAGAGCAAGGCCTAGAGGACTTGGGTTTGAGGTCACACCTAGGCCTAGGAAATAAATGAGAAGGTGCAAAAGAAGTCCAAGAGAGGACTCATATGCTAAGGTCCCCTGTGGGACATATGGCACCAATTGGGAAGGCCAAATTGCAAGTGCTAGGGAGAGGATTCTAGAACAAGGAGCTCCATTTTGGGAAGAGACCTCATGTGAAGTTGAAGGAATAGGGATGGGAGCTTGAGGGGAATCCATGGCTGGGTGGAAATGTTAAGGGAGCCCTCCTTCATGTATCATTGGTATCAAAGCTAGCGATACCTTCCGTGCCCATAACCTTTGCCAACTCGAGTACTCATAGTAGTAACACACAATAGTATGTTGCCATAGTCGCACTCGGAGTTGGCATATAGAGCTCTCAGCTCACCATGTCCATTGCTTTAGCCTGCCTTGCATCTTGGTTCCCTAGCTCCTTGATCCACCTTCGCTTGCCCCTCTTGCAATTCGCCTGCTTCCTCGATTTGGCTACATGGTTTTGACCATTGCTTTGCCTGCTTGATAGGCTGATCTCATCATTAAGGGGAAAGGACGTGCACATCAATTGGAGTCTGCTTTCTACCTTGAAAAATGTGTCGAGATTAAGGAGAGACACACAGAGAGAAAAAATGAGAGATGCGCTGCTTCGTCGTTCCATTTGGTGATTCATTGCTTTACCATCTCAAGTGGAGGACATAAAGCATGGTGTGCCTACTATCGGACTTGTCAATTCTATATTGTACCAACTTTTGGGTGCTTGCTTTAAGCCATAGAGGCTTTTCTTGAGATGGCAGACCTAATTCTCCTTTCTTGGTTTAACATAACTTGTTGGTTGTTGCATGTAGACTTCCTCGTTTAGATAACCATTGAGAAATGCATTCTTGACATTGAGCTGATACACATTCCATCTATTGAGTGTCACTAGTGATATCAAGAACTGTATGGAATCCATCAAGTTTGCTTTGGATCATAAGTCTCATGATAATCCTGACCATATTGCTGTGCAAATCCTTTTGCAACTAGTCTGGCTTTGCATATTGTAATACTTCCATCTGATTGTACTTCACTTTGTAATGTATTGTGTGGGGAATCTATCGGTATAGGGGTCGTATAAGATGGCAAAGATCTCACTAGATTATATCATTGAGCATGTCAATATGGCTTCATTTGACAAATTATAATATGTGAACAATTATAGCTTGGATAGCAGGAGAGCAAACTAGTTTAAAAACCTAACAGGTCTCGAGTGAAGAAACAACGAAGGAACAGAGATGGAAATCCACAATAGCAATGACTTTTTTTTTGCTGCTTGTCCTGAGCTTGATGAAACCATTTCACAAGGGGTCCCTCGGCAACCCAAGATTGTCGTAGATAGATTGATTGCTTGGAGAAGGAACATAGAGTTCCCAAGAGTGTCATTCACAAGATGGTCATATTGCAAGAGGAACTATGGGAAGGCCTTCAATATTATAAGAGCCCACAATTTGTGAAGTATGTTGTTGAAGCCTCCACTAAGCAATGTATCAAGCCCTTGTCTTGGAATCCTTGTGTAAATATAAATTCCTTCAAAGATATCGGTTTGATCTCTTGGAATCTTGGATATATATTACTCAAGACTTTTTAAGGGCCTGACGACCCCTTTAATATAGTTGGCTTTTCAATAGAACTTGAGTTAAGTAGTAAAATGCCTTCTTTGGAAAAAAAAAGTAGTAAATTGTCTTTGTTTTTCTCCATCCTTAGATAAGATGGTGGTCTCTTTTCAAAATATAGAAGAGTAAAACTTGGTTGTGTACTACCAGGGTATATAGCTTTAGGGATTGACTATACATTTGGCGTTTCTATATAACTTTGGTTTTAAAGTAATAATTCACCATCTATCCATCCTTGGATATGACTGCTTCACTCAGCTAGACTTTATAATTTGAAAATGTTGCATTTAGTTGGATTCAAAGGTTCTATTTTCTTATGACTGCTTCACTCAGTTGGACTTGATAATTTGAAAATTTTTACCTGAGATGGACTTTATTATTTGATGGGCATGTTCCAATAATAAAATACTATTCTATAGCTTGCAATTTATTTAGGATTTGTGGTCACCAGCTCGATGGCTGAATTCTGGTAATAGGTAAAGAGAACCAGCCTAAAGGGGTTTGTTTTAGTATAGCACTTTGCAACAATATGATCTATTTTAGGATAGCAAGGCGGTAGTGCAAGATAAGTGGTCGCTAGCACAGTGGTTGGTTTCACACTAGGATATTAATTGCCACCAGTGTGGTGGTTTGATTCTAATATTACAAGATTAATGGCATCCAATTCATTTATTTAGGATTTATGGTCACCCGTGGATTTGTGGTCATAGCCAAATGGTTGAAATTTGACAATAGCTAAAGAGAACTAGCCTAAAGGGAAGGCCATAAACAAATGTATTTTCTAATATTTCATGGGCTGGTTGAAATTTGAGAATACTTAAAGAGAACCAACCTATTTGTGTGAGCTATTTTCCTTGTGTGCAACCAAGCAAAATGCAATTGGATCCCATTACGTGCGATTAGATAACTAAAAACAAGCACGGTGGTTGTTTGGGATATAATAAAAATAAGTCTGGGGTTAATATATCCTTGGGGATTTAACAAAACAAGTGCAGTTGTTGTTTGGGACACATGATCAGGATCCAGGTTTCCTATAGATGGCACGCTCATATCTATCCCCATGGAGCAATGCTCCAATATGACTAGATCTCAAGTCATTCACAACTTGCTTGCATAGGTCACAGACAATGTGTGTTTGGAAAATTAGCAACAACAAACATTCATGTCTTTAAGTTTCTTGACATACCAGGGCTTCCAATGCTCAAAGCTCCTTTGCCCAATTAAAATATCAAAATTCTGATCCATAAAATTGAGATACAATCCAGACCTACTAAACCCGAGATGTAGGCCCCCTTTTTGCAATACTATGAAGAAAACAAAACAAAATGGTTGCATGATATTTCAACCTCTGGGGGCTGGCAATCACATTAAGTCCAAGCTAGCCTAGTAAACTATCCCAAATCTCAATGATCACAAACAACCACCGAGCTGTTTAGGCAACCACTGACCTGCATTGTATCAAGAAATGAAACAAGTAAACTATCCCAAATCTCAATCACAAACAACCATAGGGATTGTTTAGGTAACCATCCATTGACCTGCGTTGTATCAAGCATGTGTATTATGTGCTCCTCAAACATCTTGCATCCTGTTCACTTTCTACAAATGTCCTTGTTATTTGGAGAAACTCTCTTACTTTTGTGCCAAAACATCACCACTATTGCAATGACTTTCGCACTTCGGTTGTCTCTCCTTTTTTTGCATTCTAATGAATCCCATAGACTACTCGGATTGGGGGGATGATCGGGCATTTCTTCTGCTTTTGTGCATCTCCAAAGGTGTTGGTAGGGTTGTCACTCTATGAACTTTAGGGTGCAGGCTAAAGCTTGTGAAGACTCGAGACTGGTATTCACTCGAATGGCTTGATGTTTCTTCCTCGAATGCTACCACCAATTGTGACATCCTAGCTCACGTTCTTTGCTTTGATGGCAATGATCAAATGCGTGCATTTGCAAACTGCTTCCTGCTACTGCTATTGCTCTACAAGGACTCTTCTTTCTTCTCATTGTTTCTCCCTTTGCAAATGTTGCAAAAGTGTCTTCCATTGCCGTTTTGATACCATGCCATTTCTTTCCTCGACTTGCAATATGTTCCTTGTGCCTTGACCAAGCTTTTTTCACATTTGAAGAGTGTCAGGGACGGCTTATATTTGTCATAAAGTTGGATGAATGTGAAATTGTGAAAGAGAAAAAGATTGAAAGAGTGACCATCACACTTATGAATAGGGCACTTGATACTTCAATCACTAAAGAAAACTCAAAGCATTGAAGTGTACAATCTGAGAAGCACATTTGGGGGTTGGGAGCACTTGAGGTAAGCATGAACTTTTATTTTTTAAATATATTGCTATTTGATTTCATTTATTAGATCTAGATGCTTCAATATAGTTTCTTCTTAATGGAAGTAAAGACAAAGGACCATTAAACCTTGTTTTGGGTGTTTCACCATACCAAAATACCAAAAGTCATCAAAAACCATGTTCAAGGAGGGCAACTTCATGTTGAACGAAAGGGCGATTTCCAAGTTGATTGGCATATGGCAGGGGACCTCAAGACCCTCAAATGATGTGAAGATAGTGGGAGAGAGGGAAGGAGTCTCACTTGCAGCCTTCTCACATACACAATGGGGGAATACACACAAAGGTGGAGGCTGAAAATAATTTTCCTCTTCTTAGTTGTGAAAGCCAAAATAACTCTAGTACAAAGAAATAGAAGAACCCTATATGTGGGTCTCAACCAATCTCAGCTAACTAAGGTGGCATACTAACTGAGCCACAAACTAGAGTACATAAGGATAGCTATCATACAGCTATTAATCATGGGCGGTGTACCAACCGCATCTGGAGCTAACAAGTCGATGACATAAATGCACAACGGTCACCGTGGCATATCACGAGTGGAGCTCGATACCTCAACACTCTCCCTCGACCTCAATCCCAATTCTTGCACACCAAGCAGGTCTCTGAACTTGCACAACTTCTCTATGCCCAATGCCTTCTTGAATATGTCAGCTACCTGATACTCTATGCTGACATAAACTAGATCAATAAGACCTAGTAAAACCTTCTCCCACACATAGTGATAATGTACCTCAATGTGCTTTGTTCTAGCATGATAGACTGGGTTATTTGCCAAGTGTATATTGCTCATGTTGTCACAATAAATGACAACTGGCCCATCTGTAGACTGATGCATATCATAGAGTCACTTATGCAACCAAGCTACCTCACATGCGGCCATTGTTGCACCCCTGTACTCAGCCTCTGTGCTTGACAAGGCAACTGTGGGCTATTTCTTGCTGCTCCAATTAACTGCAGCACTCCCAAAAGAGAACACATATCCACCAGTAGATTGTCTATCAGAAACACTACCAGCCCAATCAGCATCAGTGTATCCATGCAACTGTATATGAACCCCAGCCTCATAAAATAGTCCATACTGCAATGTGGACTTCACATACCTGAGTATGCATCTAGCTACATCCAAATGCGATTTCCTTGGAGCCTGCATAAACTGACTTACCAATCCAATATCATAGCTCAAATATGGCCTGGTAATAGTCATATAAATCAAACTTCCTACTATGCGCCTATACATATTAGGGTCTTCCAGAAGCTCACGATCACCTGCATCTACGCTCAACTTCACATTCTGCTCCAAAGGAACTAAAATAGGCTTACAACCAGTCATCCCATATTTGGACAACATGTCCAATCCATACTGCCTCTGCAAGAGCCATATCCCACTTGGTGATCTAATCACCTCAATGCCCAAGAAATAACCCAACTCTCCCAAATCCTTCATCTCAAACTTCTGCTTCAATAGCATTTTCACATGAAGGATATCTTCATCACTATCACCTGTGATGATCAAATCATCAATGTAAATAACAAGCAGCATAATACCTTTCTCTGTTTTTCTCACATAAAGTGAGAAATCTGCCTTGGAAATCTGAAAGCCAATAGTGACAAGATATTGTCCTATCTTGTCAGACCATGCTCTAGGTGCTTGCTTCAAGCCATACAAGGCTTTCTTCAACCTGCAAACAAATTCAGGATGAATAGCATGAACATAACCTAGTGGCTGCTCCATAAAGAACTCTTCTTGCAAATCACCATGCAAGAAGGCATTCTTTACATCCATCTGATGTAAAGACCATCCCTTTGATGCAGCCATAGCAATGACTGCTCGTATGGTTGCCATCCTTGCAACCGGACTGAATGTTTCTTCATAATCAATGCCATATGTCTGTGCATACCCCTTGATAACTAATCTTGCCTTATATCTGTTCACAGAACCATCTGCATTGTGCTTCACCTTACAAACCCACTTACAGCCAATTGCATTCTTGTCTTTAGGCAAAGGCACCAATTCCCATGTAGCATTTGCTTCCAAGGCATCCATTTCTTCATCCATGGCTTTCTCCCATTTTTCTTTTCCCATGGCTTGCTCAAAAGAAGTGGGTTCTGGTTCCTATATCACTTTGACCATATAGGCATAGTGAATGGATGTAAATCCATCATATTTTAGCCTATCCATAGGATATCTAGCTCTGGTAGACCTATGAAAAATAGGCTCACTTCTAGGTGCTCTCAAAACATCCCTCGTCTTCCTTACTCCAGGTGTAACAATAGAAGGAATACCCAACTCATCATCAATGCTCTGTTCTGAGCCACTGGATTCACCATCCACATAAGACTGACCTGCATTCACATTAAACATGGGCTGATCTACCTTCTCTTTTTCTTTTCATGATACCTACGTACCACTATCTGCATTGCTTTGAGGAGATTCTCCTGATCTCAATCTACCTATCCATGGCCAAGTATGTGAACCACTGGTAGAGGACACTACAGGTCCACTAATATTTTGTGATTGCTGCTGTGAATTCTGTGCAGCATTACCATTTTGTGCATCTATATCATCAATCACATTTACTAGTTTATACCAGCTGCTCATCTCATCAAAAACAACATCTCTACTCACTGTAAACTTATGAGTAGAAGGGTTATAGCATCTATACCCTTTTTGCTATAGAGAATAACCAATAAAGATGCACTTCTCATCTTTTGGATCCAACTTGGACCTCAACTCATCTCGCACATGAACATAGGCAATGCAACCAAAAATTTTCAAATGAGAAATATCCGGTTTCCTACCAGTATACATCTCCTCTGGCGTCATGCCATGTATTGCTGCAGTGGGAGTCTTGTTCATTATGTAAACTGCTGTAGCAACTGCTTCAGCCCAATAATAATCTGGTAGGTCTTTTTCATTTAGCATGGCCCGAGATACCTCTCCAATATGCATGTTTTTCCTTTCTGCAAGTCCATTTTGTTATGGGGTAGTCCACACATCAGAGTGGATTAATTCCAATGGCCTCTTACTCTCTTGAACATGTCTAGGAAATGGTTTCTTTGCCTGTTTTCCAAATTGACAGGCTTCAGTTATTTCTTTTTCCCATCCTGCATAGACAAAGGAATTTTACCAATCTGCACAATAGGATGTGCAGTATCATCACCAGTCTCCACAAATCCTGGTCTTTCCATTTTCCTTGCATTCTGCATCCATTCTACATGACCTATCATGTGGTTAGATGCACCTGAGTCAACATACCACACATCATTGCTTTCTTCTGCACTTGTCACAGAATTGGTCATGTGCTACACCATAAACAGATGCTCATTTCTGTCATCACCCTGTCTACTAGAAGATGCATAATTCCCTTGCTACAATTTTCCATTCACGATGTCATTCTGCTTTTTGCAGCAATCTTTAGCCATATGACCCATTTTACCACAATAGTAGCATTCAACATTGTTGTTTGCATTTTGACCTCTCTGCCATCCACCACGGCCTCTTTGGCTCCCCCTGCCTCTAGAGTTACCATGTCCTCCTCCATAGGACTGGTTTTCTTGAGTTTGCTGCATATTCTGATTTCTACCACGGCCTCCAGATCGGCCTCCTCTACCTTTGCCTCTACCTCTTCTAGCATTTGAGTAGAAGACAGTTTCTCTGCTCTTCAGAAATTAGAAGAGTAAACAACTCCTCAAAATCAGGAAATTTTTCACGGATGGCAATGGATGTCCGGAATTGTGCATAATCCTTTCCTAGGCCATTCAAGGTCATAGAAACTAAATCATCATCTTCCACTGGCGACCCAATGGAAGCAAGTGCATCTGCAATTTCGTTCACCTTCATGTGGTAGTCATTGATGCTCATATTTTCTCTTTGCACATTGTGCAACTCCTGCTTGAGCTGCATTTTCTTGGCTTGTGTATTTGTGCTGACATTTTTGCCAAAGTATCCCATGCCTCCTTTGGCGTACTTGCATCCTGAATATGCACAGTCATAGAATCCAAAATACTGATAGACAACCAATACATAACTTTTCTGGCTCTCTCATGCCATCCTTTAAATGCCTACATTTCCTATTGATTGGGAACATTAGGAAGAACTGGTTCTTCTTCATTTCCTGTAATGAACTCCCAATAGCCTTTTCCCTTAAGGAAATTCGTCATTCTAAACTTCCATGCTTGGAAGTTGTTCTTGTCAAGCTTTTCAGTGACAATCTATGAAAGAGAATCAGATGCCATTATAGAACATTGCAAAATATTCTGTCACTGCAAAAAACACAGCTTCTGCCTCACACGAGCAAATCTGCAAATCTTCCTAGTGACAATTTTGCATCAACAGGCAATAAGAATGATTCTATAACTCCCAATATCTCTGTGCACAGGCATATGATGCAATTTCTGCAGCAACTTTTCACCAACCTGTAGAGCAGTGGTCGCATAGCAAAAACAAGGCCTTTTTCTGAGTGCCTGCGAAGAACTTCCGCCTTCAAAACGGGCCCCGAAATGGCCTCGAATCAGAAAAATAAAGTCTCAATCTGAGACAGTGCACTCTTGCACTTCCGGCTGTGCTACCTACAGAGATTTGCTCCCAAACTCGAAAAAGGAAAGCAACACTGGTCCTCTTACCAGGACACCATGAGCTTGGTTTGCTTTCTTTAGCTCCTTACCATGAACTAGGCTCTGACACCATGTGAAGATAGTGGGAGAGAGGGAAGGAGTTTCACATACACAATGGGGGAACACACACAAAGGTGGAGGCTGAAAACAGTTTTCCTCTTCTTAGTTGTGAAAGCCAAAAGAACTCTAGTACAAAGAAATAGAAGAACCCTATATGTGGGTCTCAACCAAACTCAGCTAACTAAGGTGGCATACTAACTGAGCCACGAACTAGAGTACATAAGGATAGCTATCATACAGCTATTATTATGGGCGGTGTACCAACCGCATCTGCAACTAACAAGTTGGTGACATAAATGCACAACGGTCACCCTGGCATATCACGAGTGGAGCTCAATATCTCAACAAATGTATGTTTAACATAAGCAAAGGAGGTAATTCAAAGTCTCCATGACTTTACTGCAAGGAGCCAACCCATGTCATGGATCCTAAATGGTGGAGAAAAACTCCTAATAGGGACAAGATTGATCTTGAATTCAAAGCAGTTCTTGATATTACTTTTGCAATGTACATATATGCACATTGCATGCTTTATGTAGAATCATCGAAAAGTTGGTCTTTTTGTATATTGGACTTACTTGGAAGCTTCGACCAGAAAAAAATAGGAAAAAGGCATTGCTGCATTAGAAAAAGTATTATCGGACATGGGTCTTCATGGAGGAGATGTTCATATCATAACAAATATCAAGAAGTCCTCAAATGGGAAAGGATGTTTCTATCAAACCGTCAATTGGTGGAGTCAAAGCAAGAAGATTTTTATCAAAACCACAAAGAGAAGGAAAACTTGGTAGATGACCAAGATATGTTTCCATGATGAGATTCAACCTCTGGAAGCATGTACATAATGTAGTTAAAGATGATATGGCAGATCGTGTTGCTTGAAATGTTAAAGCGGAGGTATGGAAATCCTAAGACACGCTTTTCCAACTTTGTGACAAAAAGCTAAGTTGCATTAATTCGCTCGAATTTCTTTTTTGATTCGAAAAAATGCAAAAAATCGCGATTTTTTTGAATTAAAACGAATCCAACAATTTTTCCTAATTTATTCGTACGAATAAACGTAGAATAAATATGAAACAATTGTTATTCTTGGTATTCGTATGAATACATCCAGCTGTATTCTTGAGCCACCTGCTTGCCTGCCTGCCACTTGCTTGCCTGCTTGCCACCTCTTGGTTGCCTACGTGCTACCTCTTGCTTACTTCCATACCTACTAGCTCTCGTCATAGGTACCTTACTGCACCTTACTTTTATTGTAGTCTTTTATTAGTAATCAATGTTTCTCTGCACTCATCTCTCTTAGGAGAGTTGTGTGTTGCAATCTTTTTAAATTGTTTAATATTTATTTTGTATTGTATTTAAGTGTGGCTGGCACTCATCTCTCTTGCGAGAGTTGTGTGTTGTAGTATGTTTTTAACACCTATTTCATTAATTTTGGACTCGTGCACTGTCCAAATTCATTTTGTGAGATAATTTTGGATAAAACATTTTAAGGCTCTTATAAAACAAAACATTGAGTCAAAAAGGAAGATTTTAAAAAATCAAATTAGAAAAAATGACGTGAGATGTTATTAAAACTAGAGTACATTAAAAATAGAGGACATCACATTGTTAAAAGAGACAAAAAGTACGATTTTAAAAAATCAAATTAGAAAAAATGGCGTGACATGTTATTAAAACTAGAGTACATTTCAAAAAGAGCACATCACATTTGTACAAGAAGTAGATCATATAACTCAAAGCCATATGGTGTCAAAAAACACCTTAATACAGTCTCTCTTATCTTCTTAATTACTCAAAGTCTAGAAGATCTCATCATTGGTCTCTCTTATCTTCTCAATAACCCAATCTTTCACTGCCTCCACAGCTGTATCCTCGACATAATTACATGCAAAGAAGAAATTTAAGCAATCACAAATTGTTTCTTTATAATTTCTCTGTGAGGCTCTTATTGTTCTCTCAGCATCCGCATCAAATCGCCCATGATGAGAGCTGCGATAACAAAGGTTACTTAAGAAGTCTAAGAGATCTTGTCGTGCCTTTATCATACGTCTTAAAAGTCTTTCACTCTCTGCTATCTTGAGAGTCTCCTCCCTCTCTGCGTGCCTTTGTGCATCAAATTCCTCTCTCTCCATGTGTGTCAAAGGAGAACCTTGTCAAATTCTAGCCTCTCTCTGTGCTCCTTGGTCAGCAATCCATTCTTTGAGACCGTTACTTCCAAACTCCACATCTTCGACAATGCCAAGGACATCCATGGGTGGGGAGATGATAAAGAAAGGGAGATGGACTACGATGGAAGAAAGAAGAGAGTGTTTGTGAAAGGACTAGGATGGAAGAATACAAGTTAATGAGAAGCACTAGGATGGATAAAAGAAGAGAGTGTTTGTGGAAGAACTAGGATAGAAGAATACAAGTTATCAGGATGGATGAAAGAAGAGAGTGTTTGTGGAAGGACTAGGATAGAAGAATACAAGTTACTGAGAAGGACTAGGATGTAAGAAATAAGAGAGTGTTTGTGGAAGGACTAGGATGGAAGAATACAAGTGCACTAAGGCACGATGTGTTCACTATGATAAGGATAAGGGTTGGAATAAAGTGAGAGAAGCATTGGTAATGCTCTACTTTAAGTGAGTGGAGATTGTCCAACTGAATAAAATTTTGCAGAGCATTGGGAATGCTGTACTTTAAGTGAGTGGAGCATTGGGAATTGATACATGAATATAAGTTAATTAGGACTAGGATGTAAGAAATAAGAGAGTGTCTTGAAGGGATAAAAAGTGAGGGAAGATGTAAAGTGAAAGACGAATACAAGTTAATCAGAAGGACTAGGATGTAAGAAATATGAGAGCGTTTGTGGAAGGACTAGGATGGAAGAGTACAAGTGCACTAAGGCACGATGTGTTCGCTATGATAAGGATAAGGGTTGGAATAAAGTGAGAGAAGCATTGGGAATGCTCTACTTTAAGCGAGTGGAGACTAGGATGGAAGAATACAAGTGCACTAAGGCACGATGTGTTCGCTATGATAAGGATAAGGGTTGGAATAAAGTGAGAGAAGCATTGGGAATGCTCTACTTTAAGTGAGTGGAGACTGTCCAACTGAATAAATTTTTGCAGAGCAATGGGAATGCTATACTTTAAGTGAGTGGAGCATTGGGAATTGATACTTGTGAGTGAAATATATTACAAATATTACATCATCACATATTCATATCAAATTTCTCATCACACAAGGATTTATTTCCAAATAATCACATCATCACACATTCATATCATAAAAATTTTGTGTGCATGAAGAAATATATTACAAATATTACATCATCACATATTCATATCAAAATTCTCATCACACAAGGATTTATTTCCAAATAATCACATCATCACACATTCATATCATAAAATTGTGTGCATGAAATAATTATATAAATATCATCAGTAAATGCCACTTAAGTAATAAGTCACAAATTGGTGTATAATCAACAAAAACTACAAACACAACATCATATATGCATCACAACTCTTCTGATGCTTCTAGTGGAGACTGTGGCAACTCTTCTGATGCTTCCAATGGAGGCTATGTTGCTCTAGATGTACACTCGTCGGTCTCTACTTCTTCTATAGTATGTAGTGCTTTTGGAGTAGACTCAGTATACTCTTCCTTAAATGCAAGCGGAGGCTGTGGTCTTCTTATGCTTCCAGCTGAGGCTGTGGTGCTGTAGGTGTACACTGAGTTTCTACTTCTTTGGTAGTGTGCAGTGTTTTCATAGTAGAGTCAGTCTCCTCTTCCTTAAATGCAAGCTCTGATATTGCTTCAGTTGCATGTTGTATTCTAATGGCAGCAAGTAGGTCTCGAATGACTTCAGCCCTAAACAATTGTATATCCTCCTCTGAATATTTGAGCTCCAAAGAGTCTTCCGATGAGATCTGTGGCTTAAGTGAGAAAATTTCTTTGAAAATCAACATGCAATTGTAGGAAACTCTCCACCCACAACTATGCCCATCTTCCTGCTCTACTACTAAACACTTTTGGATGTCTACCGAGTCTTTGTATTGTCATATTTCTCTGATAGCAGATACCAACTTCTTAATCGACCTGCTCATCATGACATATTAAAAAAACTTAGTGTGTCTATTACATAAGGTACATAATATAGAAGTAACAACAGATTAATAGAATACTTACGTTTGCACTGAGCCATGAAGCCTACAATCGAGTTAACAAACCAACAATAGTTGTCTTCAAGGTCCCAAACCACCAGACTCCAATGTTCCCTACACGAATAATTAAGAACCATTATTATTTAACACAATGTTGCCAGTATAAGATGAAAATAAAGGTTGCCATGATACTTACATATCGTGATATGCCATAAATAGGACTCGCACACCATGTAAATGTAAAGGCTGTAACCATTTACAAACATCGGCTATTGTCTTTCTGCTATCGCTAAGTATAGGAGAAAGGAGGGAATCCAACACATACACATGGTTTTGTATGGCTCTACCAAATCGTGAGATAACTATATTGCACCAACAAATAAATGAATATTAGCTTATTAGATTTAATCAAAATATTGAATTATCAAGCAGAGAAAAAGTTTGTATCAAACCTGAGAAGGGCCATCATAACATTGTTATTGACCTCATTTGAAGCTCTAGAGAGGATTGAAATCTCCTCTCCCCCAAATTCAAGATATTGAGGTCTATGTTGAATCATAACCCTAACATTAAAAGAGCTTCCCAATTCTTCCAATGAAGCCATGTTTGTAGAGTTGAGGTCTTCTATCCCCTTTGACTCTTTGACGGCATTCATTTCGCACTCCTCTGAGCCATTATCTATTTGCCTTGTGGGAGGGTCCATAATGTCGCCCTCAATGATTGCTCAAATGGTACATGTTATAAATGCATAGAGATGCAAATCCATATATGTTGACAGTGTGGTGTCATTTTGTATCTCAAAAATTTGACCAAGTACCAAAAAGCAATTGTAGCCCACCTCCATCCACAATTATAGATGTGGCTATTCTCTTGATGTGATACCTAACATGTTATATACTCTATTTGTTGTGCCAAGTCACATTGCCGCATTACTATGTCGATAGCACCTACTAACTTTTGAGCTGATCTGCACATCAAAACATATAACAACAGTCAATATGTGCATTGCATATCAATCTACATGTCAAGAAGTGACAAGAAGTGTAGTCTATACTTACTCTAACACATTGCCATGGACGGATGTCATTGAGTTGGCAAAGAAGCACTTCTTCACAAGGATGTCCATGACTACCAGACTCCAATGTGAGCTGCATTATCAATAAAGAATAATTACTGTGTTTGAGAAAATTCTAGCAATGCAATAGAAAAAACAAGTAGGGTTTGATGCTTACTTCTCATAATATGCTATAAAAATAACTCGTGCATCATTCATAGGAACGTGCTTCAACCACGTGCAAACATCCTTTATGGTTTCTTCTTTGTTGCTAAGCACTTTCGAAATACAAGGATCAAGCATATATGAAAGGCTTTGTATATTTTGCGGAAAATTTGCTATAACATTACTATATTTAAAAAAAAAGTATTAGCTTCTTGCGTTTAATCAAAATAAGCAAAGTATAAAGCTAAGGAAAAGACTGCATCAAACCTGAGGACGGTTGTAATGACTTTGACATTAACCTCTTTCTTAGGATTCAAGAGGATTGAAATCTCTTCTTCACCAAATTCAAAAAAATGAGGTTGTTGTCTAATAAACAACATAGCAGTGAATGAACTTCCAATCTGCTCCAATAGATTCATATTTTCATGACTCATCTTATTGAAAGAGTAGTCTACATCATATTCTTCTCCACTTGCTATGTCTTCTACATCCTCCTTCTGCTATAAAAATATAAAAAGGTTATGCGATGTACGCATAAAGGCTTAAACAAGCAAATAAGGTTTCATACATGCTTTCATTAGAGAGTCTCTCCTCCGCTTGGAGCAAAAATTTAAAAAGTAAGGTTTCATACATGCTTTCATTAGAGTGAGTCTCTCCTCCTCTTGGAGGAAAAATTTAAAAAGTTATGAGATTTACACATCCCAAATAAAAATAAAGGTTTAAATAATCATAGAAGTATAAAGATAGCATGCTTTCATTAGACTCAGTCTCTTCTCCTCTTGGAGGAAAATGTAAAAAAGTTATGAGATTTACACATCCCAATTAAAGGCTTGAACAAGCATACAAGTATAAAGATAAGGTTTTATACATGCTGCAATGTAGTCATATTTTCAGGTTGTTTCCCAATGGTAGTAATTAGATGCTGAATACTCTCAGCCCGAAATGCTAGCAGATCGACTTCTGTATATGATTCCATTTTGACTGGTAACTCCAAATCAAAAATCTCTCTAAGAAACAACATGCAGTTGTAGGCAACTCTCCACCCACAGTTGTGTCCATCTTTTTGCTCCACTGGCAGACGTCTTTTGAATTCTACTTGATCTTGTTGCTCCATGGTTGTTCTGACAGTAGATACTAGCCGATATGCAGCACTGTCCATCATGACATATTAAATATATTAATATGTCATGATCATAAGATACAAAATAAGAAAGTATCAAAAATATTAAGAGAATAATTACCTTGGGGAGTTGGCATGATAGACTTCCATTGAATTCACAAACCATAAATGGTTGAGTTCAAGGTCCCAGAAGATCAAACTCCAATGTGAGCTACATGACTAGAATAAAAATGATTAAACTTGCCAAAGAAATAGTAAAAATAAGGTTAGAGTTGATACTTACGCCTCATGATAAGGCATTAAGATGACTCGCACCCCATGTAAATTCAAAGGGCTTAACCAGGTACAAACATCTTCTATAGTCTTTTGAGGAGAGCTAAGAATAGAAGAAAGGAGAGCATCGAGCATGTAGACACGATGCTGCACTGCACTAGGAAGTTGAGAAATAACTACACTACACCAAGAAATAAACAAACATTAGCTCATAGAATTGATTTGCATTCTGCACTAGGAAACTGATATATAACTACACTGTGAATAAATAAACAAATGTTAGCCCATTGAAGTAGCAACAAATAAACAAACGTTACCTAAGAATGGCCAAGATAACATTATCATTAACCTCTTTTAAAGGATTGGAGAGGATTGAAACCTCCTCTCTACCAAAGCTCAAATACTGAGGTTCTCATTTCAAAACGATCCTAACTTCAAATGAGCTCTCCATTTTATCCAATGTAGCTAAATTTGATTCTTCAATCAAATTTAGAGGTGGTTGCATTGTTGAAGTAGAAGGGAGTGCCTCCGTATTGACTTCATCCATTTCTTCTCCCTCTATTGCTTGTAAACAAATATGAGAGATTAGATTCATTATCTTTAAATTTAAATCTTATTTAAAATTTTGTATTTAGTTGAGAAATAGAGAGTTCATACCACTAAGTATTGTCGTAGTGGCCTTTTTTCATAACCCTACGAGCCATAATTATCAAATATTTGTCTTCATCCACCAACCTCTCTTTGAACGGGTCATGTAAGTCCATCTCTTCATCATCATCAATTGGGACATTATGATCTTCAAGGTAATCATCCATGTCATCGGTGTCCTTGTGGTCTATCTCTTTTTCATAGCCTGTGGTTAGATCTGCTTGAAGCTGAAAATAAGCCATGAAATGCTTATTTTCAATAATATTTGTGGAGTTGCCTTTTTTGAGGAGATCCTCAAATAAATATCCCATCCTGCACAAGGAGACCTCCCAACCTGTCGGTAGCAAATTCTCCATCATGGTAAGTAAGAGACTCCCACTTTTTGCAGGACTTCCATAGTTGTTTTTTTGATAATGTATGGACCTGGGAATATCTTGCTCTTCTAGCATCAATCTCAAATTATTTGAATTCTTATGTTCTTTTGTAAGGAGTGATCAGGGTTGGGACTCCACATACACAAAAAGAATGATTCAAGAGATTGAATCGCTATCCCACATTCTCTCTTGCCTCTCTTTACTGCATAAACACCACTATAGATCTTCAAATCTGATGAATATGCTCGCTCTAGAGTAACCTGCATGGCTTCTTTGTCTTTTTTATCAACAAAAATGACAATGTTGCTAATTGCCACTTTGCTAATGGTGGTATATACTATTCTATCAATGAAGTTATGGATATCATCGCTAGAAACTTCATTGATAAAGAATAGTTGTGGCTTATCCCATGCTGACTCATTCTTGAAGAAGTCATCTTCTGAGACTCCCCTGAAGTTCACAAGCTTTCCAGACTCTGCCGTAACCTCTATATTGAATTGAAAGCTTTGGTGCATATCTGTCGGCATCCTTATCTCGCTGATTAATCTTTCCACATATGCAACCACCTGTTGTGGGATTTCTTTTCTCATATAAGAGGTTACTATTTCTAACCCATCTTCATCCTTTTTAATCCACCTGTTTGCCCATAGCTTTACCTTGGGTGTTGACAAAGAAGCTATATGCTTCACCACATTATAGTCAATGTTACAATGAGTTAGTGGAATTTGTTTCTCTGACAACAAATACTTAATGGCACTATGCATTGCATCACGCCTCACCTGTACATTGATGCATTCTTCCATGGAGTGGTCTTTGTCTTTTTTTCCAAAAAACCATTCTTTCTTTAAAATTTTTTGTGCTGCCATGGATGCATACTTGTCAGGTAAGTACTTTATAGGCCTCCACATCCTTGCCATCAACTCCTTCTTATCCATTACCTTTGACTTTCTGAAGATAAACAAAGGAGCTTCATAGGTCAACTGTCCACGCTCACAAGCAATGCACGTTTCAAGCATCTCATTGAACACTTCAATAGGACAAAATATGATAGAAGTGTAGTCGGCATATCTGTCCCTCACCACCTTGAGGCTTGTCATACTTTCTTCTCGCTCTTGAGTTCCCCTAAGCACAACTGCACCCAAAGAAGTATAGAAGTTCGTGAGTGTGTCAGCATCTTCTTTTGTGACCTTTCGCTTCAAATCAGGATTTGGAGAACCAAATGTTGTCCATATAACCCTTGCCTTTTGTAAGACCTCTGATGTTGAGGATATCTTATGCTTTCCATGGACATAATGATTAAGTCTTTCGAACTCAATCAAATACTTGATCTCATGCTTGAATATACAGATTGTTGCAAGATAATAACAGAATGAACTTATCTTTGCAAATTGTTCTGGAGTGAGTCTTTTGACCTCCTTTTCTTCCCTTGTGATCTGATTACAAGCATAAGCCCAATGTTGACCATCAATGGGCTGGAATCTGCAATGAAGGAGGAATTCCTTCTTTGCTTCCTTTAGCATATTCTCACCTTGTGCCTCTTTGCCTTATTCATGTGGAATATTTTTAAGAGTGTCTTTAAAGAATCGACTGAAGGTTTCCTCGAAATGTGTAGGCCCTGTAAATGTTATTTGATCCAGAAAACTATTTTTGGTTGGACAAAACATTATTGGGCGCAAGACCACATTGCTTGCCATAGGTTTCTTACCATCTCTCAAAGCCTCGTATATTTGCATTGCATAGGATATATCAAGGCTTTGGCTATTAGTAAAGAGAGCTGCAGCTTCCACATCTTTGGCATTCACAAACCACGTCCTTTGACCCCAGATATATCCCACATCATCATCTGTAACTACTTCATTAAGATGCAGATTAAGATTTTTGATTCATGTGAGTTGAGTGTGAGTTCATCCTGTTCATCTTCAGCCTTGGGTTCTGAGTCTTCTTTATCTTTCTCTTCTTTTAACCTTTTTTCATCCACATTATCTCTCTCTACAGTGGGACGATGTCTTTTTTTACTGCTTGGAATCGTGGCTCTTGAAGTACTAGCCTTTTGCATTTCACATCGTGGTTTGCTAGCAAGATCTTCTAGCATAACTGCAGTGGATTGACCTTGATCTTCTTCAATTTTTTTTAATTCCCGTGCACTCAAGGCTTGTGTTTCATCATCCTTAGTTACATCCACCATTTCTTGCTCTAGAAGTTTGCACTCATGTTCTACACGTTTGTGACAGTGTGCCTGTTCTTCTTGTCCCTGCATCAAAGTCTGAGCTTTTTGATCTCCTTCATGTGAAGATCCTTGAATATGAGGAGCATATTCTGCATCCTGAAAGTACTCAAACATTATCTTTGCATGCATCCTTTTTGCCACCACACTAGGAAATTGCTCCCAAGTATATGAAAGAGTCTCCAATGCACTTTGCAGCTCTGGAAACTTTGATGGTTGAGGAGGAGGCATCATAAAGGTCTTTGAGTCTCTCCTTGACACAATAATATGAATATTGCCAACTTCAGGATCTGAACTCTTTGTAAAAATATCCACAAAGGTGTCTTTTTGCTCTATTATTATGCCTACCACAAGGCTTGAAGTCATATCTTTTTTTAAGAAAGTAGCATCCCATGGATCTTCAACGCCATTGAACTCCCTTTTTGACATAAGTAGAAAGAGTCTCTTTTCCTTTTGATGAAGAAACCAAGCTCTTCTGCCCATGTGATATCGAGTCCACCTAAAAAGCCATTGGGGCTATATTCCTTTCCTTTGAAATTCAAAGTGACATCAGAAACCCATTCTCTGATCTCAGAGTCATTTAGGATAGCCACCACATTAGTTGATTGCTCCATAATCCTACAAGAAAAGATAATGAAGAATTTAGATACATACAAGTAAAGTACAATATACAACCCTTGATACAATAAATGTGGGAAATAGCCCAAAAGGCTTTACAAGGCTTCATATGGCAATAAATGTGGGAAATAGCCTAGAAGGCTTTACAAGGCTTAAATATTTGTACAAATGTAAAAAAATTAGCCAATAAAGCTTTACAAGTAATATAAAATGTCATCTAGTGATAAAGCTTCAATCTTTGTGAAGACATGTAATCTGTCCATCCATTGATTTGCCCTCTAGTCATAAAGCTTCAATCTTCATGATGACATGTAATCTGTCCATCCATTGATATCTGTGCACTGATACCCAACTGATGCAATCTACCCACTAAAAACTGTTCCACTGATATCCACTTATGCAGCCCACATGATATCCACTTATGCATCCCACTGATACTCATTAAATAGTGAATGGTCAGGATGGTCAGGTTTATTACAAGGCGCTTCATATGACAATAAATGTAAAAAATACCATAGAAGGCTTTACAAGGGTTTTTATGACAATAAAGGTGCTTAAATATTTATACAAATGCAATAAAAATAACCAATAATCATCAAGCTCCAATATGTCCCATGACATGTAATCTATCCACTGATATCTACTCATGCAATCTGCCCACTGATAAACTTCTTGGTAAATGGTAAAAGGTCTTATTTAATAGAATGTTATGAGTGTTATGTTGGAGGTGCAAATCTCTCATGGACAAAGGGGATAAGAAGAAGGAGAAAGGGTTGAATTATCCCACATACAAAGGTGTGTGGAAGATGAAGGGACATAAATAGTCCAAGTTGCCCCTCCTATCTTCAATTCCCCCAAGCTTGCCTTTTGTGGAGGTTGGAGGGCTGGCTAGGCAAGGGTGCCTTATGGCAGGGGTGGGGACCTGCCATACACACATGCCAGAGCCTCCGTAGTGGCCATGAAGGTTGTGCACTTCCGTGAGGTGCTAGCGGTCTTGGCGGGGGGCACGCTAGGCACATGCTCTTGGATTCTAACATGTTAAACCACATGTGAGTGAAGGGACTGACAACGATTAGGAACTAGTTAGAAAAATTTGAGCATGGCTTTGATTGGCAACTTGGAGAATTGTCTCTCCTCTAAGGCAATCTAATCTATGCTAAACTATGCTAAACCAACCGTCGAAGCGAAGAAAAGCAATAAATAATTTCTTTTTCTGTGTTCATTTTAATGTGCTGGGGTTTAAGAGGCTTAAATATGCAAAAGAAGGGGTTTTGATGTAGAGGCTAAACCTGCATGTGAGATAAATGAAGAACAAGTATCTAAAGAAAAGTTAACATTTTTCAATTTAAAAGATGAATATATATATAAATATTATCTCACCTTCAAAACAAACCATAAATTCACTCTTTTATAATTTTTTAAAAGTATAATATAAAACATGTAAATATATAAAACTCTCTTTACTTTGTCTCTCTCTCTCTCGACTCCTAAATCTCTCTGTAGCCATAGTCAAGACACCTCATTCTCTCTCTTAATATCTCTCTCTCTCTCTCACAACTCTTATGTGTTTCCCTCTCTATCCTCATCCCACTTATTCTCTCTCTTAGTTTATCTCAACTCTCTCTTTCTCTCCCTCCCATGGCGGCTAAGATTTTTCATTCTCTCTCTTTATCTCTCTCTCTCTCCCTAGGATTTGTAATTATTTCTCTCTCTCTCTCCATCTCTCTCCTCTCTCTCTCTCTCTCCTCTTCTCTCTCTCCCTCTCTCTCTCTTACCCTCTCTACCTCCCTACCTCTATCCTCTTGGCCGCTAGGATTTGTCATTCTTTCCCTCTCTATGTCTCTCTCTCTCTCTGAATTCTCTCTCTTAATCTCTCAGCCTTCCTCCCTCCCTCCCTCCCTCCCTTGGCGGCCACGGCCGTGAGAAGTCTCTCTCTCTCTCTCTCTCTCTCTCTCTCTCTCTCTCTCTCTACCTCCCTCTCTTGGTGGCCACGGCCGCTAGAAGTTTCATTCTCTCTCCCTCTCTTTTTATCTCTCTCTCCCTAAGTCTCCCTCCTCTCTCTCTCTCTCTCTCTCTCTCTCTCTCTCTCTCTCTCCCTCTCTCTCTTTCTCTCTCCCTAAGTCTCCCTCCTCTCTTCTCTCTCTCTCTCTCTCCCTCTCCCTCCCTACTCTCTCCCTCCCTCTAGCACAGAAGTTTCATTCCTCCCTCTCTCTCTCTCTCTCTCTCTCTCTCTCTCTCTCCCTCTCTCTCTTTCTCTCTCCCTAAGTCTCCCTCTTCTCTTCTCTCTCTCTTCTCTCTCTTAATTTCTCTCTTTCCCTCTCTCCTCTCTCTTTCTCTCCCTCCCTATTCTCTTATTTCTCAAATTTACAAACTCAAACATAAATAAAAAACTAATTAAAATAGAACTCAAAAACTCAAATAAGAAACTAATTTAAAAAGAATTGTAGTGCCTTCTAAAAGACCCCCCTCCTCAAAAACTTTAACAATAAACTAATTGAAAAAGAATCATAAGTAAAGAAAAAGAATTACAAGACGAATTTTAAGAAATAGAACTCAAAAACTTTAACAAGAAACTAATTGAAAAAGAATTGTAAGTAAAGAAAAAGAATTACAAGACGAATGAAAAAGGATGCAAGTACCTGGAAAAAGTGAAAAAAGTAAGGCTCCGCTTATCCTTTCTCTTCCACTCTTGGTTGCTTCAATGAAATGAGGAGAGAGTTAGAATGAATGAATGGAAAGAAAAGTATATATAAGAAAAACTAGCCCAATCCTACGCATAAATTTGAATTTTCAAAAAAGAGAGGGAAATTTGAGTTCATTATAAATTTGAATTCAAATTTGTGTTCAACAACATTCTTCTCATACTTTCTTCTCGTACGTTCCTTTTGAATTCAAATTTGTGTTCAACATTCTTCTTGATACTTTCTTCAACATTCTTCTTGATACTTTCTTCTCATAAGTCCTTTTCATTCTTCTCATAAGTCAAATCTTATTTGTCGCTCTTGCTCGTGATAGTAAGCCAAATCCTTCTCTCCCCTCTCTCTCCTTCTGCTCCCTCCTCTCCTCTCCCTCTCTCTCTTCTCTCTCTCCTTCCGTTCCCCTCCCTCCCTCCCTCCCTCCCTCGACCCCCCTCCCTCCCCTCCTCCCCTCCCATCCCTTCCCCTCCCTCTATCGCCAAAACCCCTCCCTTGCCTGCACCGCCAAAACCCCTCCCTCCCTCGACCCCCAGCCCTCCCCTCCTCCCCTCCCTTCCCCTCCCCTCCCCTCCCTCCACTGCCAAAACCCCTCCCCCCCTCGACCCCTCCCCCCCCTCCCCTCCCCTCTCACTCCCCCCCTCCCCTTCCCCCTCTGCCCCCCCCCTTCCCCCTCCCCCTCCCGCTCCCCCCCTCCCCTTCCCCCTCTGCTCTCCCCATCCCACCCCCTTCCCCCTCCATCCCCCCTTCCCCAGGGCTGCAGCCGCCAGCCCCCCCTACCCCCTTTCCCCCCTGCCCCTGTCCCACCCCCTTCCCCCTCCACCCCCCCACCCCCCCTTCCTCAGGGCTGGCGGCCGCGGCTGCCAGCCCCCCCCTCCCCCCTTTCCCCCTCATCCCACCCCCTTCCCCCTCCATCCCCCCTTCCCCAGGGCTGGCGGTCGTGACCGCCAGCCCCCTCCTTACCCCCTTTCCCCCGCACCTCCCCCCTTTCCCCCCCGTCCCACCCCCTTCCCCCTCTGCTCTCCCCCAGCCCCCCCCTTACCCCCTTTCCCCCGTGCCTCCCCCCTTTTCCCCCCGTCCCACCCCCTTCCCCCTCTGCTCTCCCCGTCCCACCCCCTTCCCCCTCCATCCCCCCTTCCCTAGGGCTGGCGGCCATGGCCGCCAGCCCCCCACCTACCCCCTTTCCCCCCGGCCCCCCCTCCCCCACCTCCCCCCTTCCCCCCCCGCTAGCCCCCGTCGTCCCACCCCCTTCCTCCCCCCTTCCCCCCTGCCCCCCTCCCCCCTTCCCTTGGGGCTGCCAGCCCCCCCCTCCCCCCTTTCTCGACCCACTCCCCACCCCCGTCTGACCCCCTTCCCCCTCCACCCCCCCTTCCCCCACCTCCCTCGCACCCCCTTCCCCCTCCCGCCCCTTCACTCCCGCCCCCCCTCCACGGGCTGGCGACCGCGGCCGCCAGCCCTTCCCCCCCCTCTCGCACCCCCTCGCACCCCCCCTTCTCGCACCCCCTTCCTCCCACCCCCTTCCCCCTCCCCCGCCCCCTCTCCCCTTCACCCCCGCCCCCCCTCCATGGGCTAGCAACCGCAGCCGCCAGCCCTTCCCCCCCCTCTTGCACCCCCTCGCACCCCCCCTCTCGCACCCCCTTCCTCCCACCCCTGCCCCCCCCTTCCCCGCCCCCTCTCCCCCCCCTCCCCCCTTCCCCCGAGCTAGCGGCCGTGGCCCCCAACCCCCCCCTCAGCGCTCCCCCCCCCTCTTCCCCACCCCCCCTTCCCCCCCTTCCCCCGGGCTGGTAGCCATGGTCGCCAGCCCCTCCCACCCCCTTCCCCCTCCCCCCCCTTCACCCCCGCCCCCTCCTTGCCTGCCCCCTCTCCCCCCTCCCTCCCCCCTTCCTCCGAGCTGGTGGCCGCAGCCGCCAACCCCCTAGCCCCCCCCCTCTCAGCCCTTCCCCCCCCTCTTTCCCACCCCCCCTTCCCCCCCCCCTTCCCCTGGGCTAGCGGCCGCGGCCGCTAGCCCCTCCCAGCCCCTTCCCCCTCCCCCCCCTTCACCCCCGCCCCCCCCTTCCCCACTCCCCCCTTCCCCCCCTCCCCGCCACCAGCCCCCCCCTCCCCCCTTCCCCCCCGCCAGCCCCCCCCTCCCCTCCTCCCCTTTCGCTAGCCCCCCCCCTCCCCCCTTTCCCCTCCCCCCTTCCCCCCCCACACCCCTTCCCTCCTCCTTTCCCCCCTCTACTCCACCCCCGCCTCTCCCTCCCTTCCCTCTAGCCCCTCCATCCTCTTCTTCTCCTCCCCTCAACCTTTCTCTCTCTAGTTCCTCTCTCTTCAAATTTTTAAAAAGAAATCTAGATAAAGAATTAATCAAAAAAATTTGCAAGTACCTGGAAAAAGTTTGTAAGTTTGCTCTTTCTTGCGTTCTTGCTCTTCCTTCCTTGCTCTCTTGATCGTCCTTGCTTTCTTGCTTCAATGAATGAAATGAGGGGAGAATGGATGAAAAAGGAAGACTATATATAAGAAAAATTAGGTTTTCCTCCTCCTCTCCTATTGGCTTTCCATTCCTCCCCTCTCTCCTATTGGCTTTTCATTTATCCCCTCTCCCATTGGCTCCCATTACTCCCCCTCTCCCATTGGACCCCATCCCTCATCCCAATCTTCCATTAGCCCTCCCCCCATCCATCCATTTCTTCTTCCTCCCCATTGCCACCACTCCCATCCCACATTTCCACCACGTCCCATACTCCTCCCATTTCCCAAAATCCCATATTTCGCCATCTCACCCTCCTCTTTTTCATCCCCTATTAACTCCCTCACTCATTTCACTCCCTTATTATCCTACTCCCCTATTACCTTCCCCTCTCCCATTCCATTCTTCCCTCCCCACTCTCACTTCCACTTCCCATTACTCACTTGCCATTTGAAAACTATTAATATATTATTATACTATTTTTTATACTTATTATCATACACCCCTATTACTTCCCTCTCCCATTCCACTCCTCCCTCCTCACTCCCACTTCCACTTCCCATTACTCACTTGCTATACATATTTGCAAACTATTAATATATTATTATATGCTTTTTTATACTATTTGCAAACTTACATGTGGGCAAAATCACAGGTGTCAAAGCGATCCTATTGTGGTCATACAACAACTGTGCTTTTATTCAAGGGCGTATTTATCCTCATCAACAAGCTTATTTACTCAAGGTATGAAGTGCATAATTTGTGCACTAGGTGTTTACTTTGTTGTATCAAAATTGTTTGCCACACACACACACATATACACATACCGAGAATTTTCTGATATTATCGCATCTACATTTCTCCGATGGGCACAAAACTTTGTACACACCTCAACCTAGGTCTTATTGACTTGCATACAAAGTGGTGCACCCATCCCATAAGTACTTGTTTGGATAACACACCTCCAAACGTATTTTATGACGATTGTGCATAACACTAGGAACAAAATGGTGTATCATGTGAGATCGACTATGCAAAGCATATCCAATGGACACAAGACTTTGCACGTTTCTCAACCTCGGCCGTATTGACTTGTGTGCAAAGTGGCATCCCCATCCGATAAGTACTTGTTTAAGAAATACACCTATGATCGTGTTTTTTTACCGTTGTACATGACACCAAAAACGGTATTTAATACTCAATCTACCATGTAAAGCATATCCGATGGGCACAATACTTTGCACGTGCCTCAAAAGCGGTGGTATGGTATTCCATGCAAAGTGGAACGCCCATTCAATAAGTACTTTTTAGAATATCACACCTAGGACCATGTTTTTTATTGGTTGTTGTCCATGACACTAAGGCAAAAATGCTGATTTATGCTTGATCGACAATGCAACACATATGCAATCATCACACTACTTTGCACACATCTCAATCTAGGTATTATTGACTTACATGCAAAGTGGCGTTCCCATCCCATAACTACTTAGTCGAATAACACATCTAGGACCATGTTTTTTTACGATTGTGCATGACACTAAGGCCAAAACAGTGTTTAATGCTTGTTCGACAATGCAAAGCATATCCGATGGGCACAATACTTTGCACACACCTTCAACTAGGTGGAATTGACTTGCGTGCAAAGTGGAGCCCCCATCCGATCAGTACTTATTTGAATAACACACCTACCGCCGTGTTTTTTGACGGTTGTACATGACACCAAGGCCAAAAACGGTGTATTATGCGTGATCGACCATGCAAATCATATCCGATGGTGACAATACTTTGCATGCACCTCAACATAGTCAAAACGGACTTGTGTGCAAAGTGGAGCCCCCATCCAATAAGTACTTGTTTGAAGAACACACTTAGGACCGTGTTTTTTCATCGTTGTGCATGACACTAAGGCAAAAACAGTGTTTTAGGCTTGATCGACAATGCAAAGCATATCCGATGGGCACAATACTTTGCACACACCTTCAACTAGGTGGAATTGACTTATATGAAAAGTGGCACTCCCATCTCATAAGTGCTTGATCGGATAACATACATAGCAGCGTGTTTTTTTCGGGATGTGCATGACACTAGAGCAAAAATAGTATTTAATGCTCGATCGATCATGCGAAGGATATCCGATGGGCACAACACTTTTTTTACACCTCAACCTAGGTGGTATTGAAATGTTCTCAATGAGGCACACCCACCGATAATTACTTGGTCAGATAACACACCTAATGGCGTGTTTTTTTGCGGATGTGCATATCACTAGGGAAAAAATGGTGTATAATGCGTGATCGACCATGAAAAGCATATCCGATGGTGAAAATACTTTGCACGCACCTCAACGTAGTTGAAACAGACTTGCGTGCAAACTGGAGCACCCATCCGATAAGTACTTATTTGAATAACACACCTACAGCTGTGTTTTTATATGGTTGTGCATGACACAAAGGCAAAAAAAGTGTTTTATGATTGATCGACAATGCAAAGCATATTCGATGGGCACAATACTTTGAACACACCTTCAACTAGGTGGAATTTAACTTACATGCAAAGTGACATTCCCATGGCATAAGTACTTGATCGGATAACACACCTAGCAGCGTGTGTTTTTTTACGAATGTGCATGACACTTAGGCAAAAATGGTATTTAATGCTCGATCGACCATGCAAATCATATCCGATGGGCACAATACTTTTCCTACACCTTAACCTAGGTTGTATTGAAATGTTCTCAAAGAGGCACACCCATTCGATAAGTACTTGGTCAGATAACATACCTAAGGGCATGTTTTTTTGTGGATGTGCATATCACTACGGGAAAAACGTTGTATAATGCGTAATCGACGATGCAGAGCATATCCAATGGTGACAATACTTTGCACACATCTCAACCTAGTTGAAACGGACTTGCGTGCAAACTGGAGCCCCCATCTGATAAGTACTTCTTTGATAAGTACTGCTTGATCGACAATGCAAAGCATATCCGATGGGAACAATACTTTGCACACACCTTCAACTAGGTGAAATTGACTTACATGCAAAGTGGCATTCCCATCGCATAAGTACTTGATTTGATAGCACACCTAGCAGCGTGTTTTTTTACGGATGTGCATGACACAAGCAAAAATAGTATTTAATGCTCGATCGATCATGCAAAGGATATTCGATGGGCACAACACTTCTCGTACACCTCAACCTAGGTGGTATTGAAATGTTCTCAATGAGGCACACCCATCCGATAAGTACTTGGTCAGATAACACACCTAATGGCGTGTTTTTTTGCAGATGTGCATATCACTAGGAAAAAAATGGTGTATAATGCATGATCGAGCATGCAAAGCATATCCGATGGTGACAATACTTTGCACGCATCTCAACCTAGTTGAAACAGACTTGTGTGCAAATTGGAGTCCCCATCCGATAAGTACTTGTTTGAATAACACACCTAGGACCGTGTATTTTCATGGTTGTGCATGATACTAAGGCAAAAACGGTGTTTTATGCTTGATCGACAATGCAAAGCATATCCAATGGGCACAATACTTTGCACACACCTTCAACTAGGTGGAATCAACTTACATGCAAAGTGGCACGCCCATCCCATAAGTGCTTGAATGGATAACATACCTAGCAGCGTGTTTTTTTACGAATGTGCATGACACTAGAGCAAAAATAGTATTTAATGCTCGATTGACCATGCAAAGGATATCCAATGGGCACAACACTTTTCGTACACCTCAACCTAGATGGTATTGAAATGTTCTCAAAGAGGCACACCCATCCGATAAGTACTTGCTCAAATAACACACCTAAGGGCGTGTTTTTTGGCGGATGTGCATATCACTAGGGAAAAAATGGTGTATAATGCGTGATCGACCATGCAAAGCATATCTGATGGTGACAATACCTTGCACGCACCTCAACGTATTGAATAGACTTGCGTGCAAAGTGGAGCCCCCATCCAATAAGTACTAGTTTGAAGAACATAGCTAGGATCGTGTTTTTATATGGTTGTGCATGACACAAAGGCAAAAACGGTGTTTTCATATCCAATGGTGACAATACTTTGCACGCATCTCAACTTAGTTGAAATGGACTTGTGTACAAACTGGAGCCCCCATCCGATAAGTACTTGTTTGAATAACACACCTAGGACCATGTTTTTTCATGGTTGTGCATGACACTAAGGCAAAAACGGTGTTTTATGCTTGATCGACAATGCAAAGCATATCCGATGGGCACAATACTTTGCACACACCTTAAACTAGGTGGAATCGACTTACATGCAAAGTGGCACGCCCATCCCATAAGTGCTTGATCGGATAACATACCTAGCAGCGTGTTTTTTTACGGATGTACATGACACTAGAGCAAAAATAGTATATTTAATGCTCGATCGACCCTGCAAAGGATATCCGATGAGCACAACACTTTTCATACACCTCAACCTAGGTGGTATTAAAATGGTCTAAAAGAGGCACACCCATCCGATAAGTACTTGCTCAGATAACACACCTAAGGGCGTGTTCTTTTACGGATGTGCATATCACTAGGGAAAAAATGGTGTATCATGCATGATCGACCATGCAAAGCATATCCGATGGTGACAATACTTTGCACGCACCTCAACATAATTGAAACGGACTTGCGTGCAAAGTGGAGCCCCCATCCGCCGATAAGTACTAGTTTGAATAACATAGCTAGGATCGTGTTTTTATATGGTTGTGCATGACACAAAGGCAAAAACGGTGTTTTATGCTTGATCGACAATGCAAAGCATATCCGATGGGCACAATACTTTGCAACACCTTCAACTAGGTGGAATGGACTTACATGCAAAGTGGCATTCCCATCGCATAAGTACTTGATTGGACAACACACCTAGCAGCGTGTTTTTTTACGGATGTGCATGACACTAAGGCAAAAATGGTATTTAATGCTCGATCGACCATGCAAAGCATATCCGATGGGCACAATACTTTTCCTACATCTTAAGCTAGGTGGTATTGAAAAGTTCGCAAAGAGGCACACCCATCTGATAAGTACTTGGTCAGATAACATACCTAAGGGCATGTTTTTTTACAGATGTGCATACCACTACAACGTTGTATAATGCGTAATCGACCATGCAGAGCATATCCGATGGTGACAATACTTTGCACGCATCTCAACCTAGCTGAATTGGACTTGCGTGCAAACTAGAGCCCCCATCCGATAAGTACTTGTTTGATTATCACACTTAGGACCTTGTTTTTTCATGGTTGTGCATGACACTAAGGCCAAAACAGCGTTTTATGCTTGATCGACAATGCAAATCATATCCGATGGGCACAATACTTTGTACACACCTTCAACTAGGTGTAATCGACTTACATGCAAAGTGGCACGCCCATCCCATAAGTGCTTCATCGAATAACATACCTAGCAGCGTGTTTTTTAACGGATGTGCATGACACTAGAGCAAAACTAGTATTTAATGCTCGATCGACTATGCCAAGGATATCCGATGGGCACAACACTTTTTGTAGGCCTCAACCTAGGTGGTATTGAAATGTTCTCAAAGAGGCACACCCATCCGATAAGTACTTGGTCAAATAGCACACCTAAGGGCATGTTTTTTTGCGGATGTGCATATCACTAGGGAAAAAATGGTGTATAATGCGTGATCAGCCATGCAAAGCATATCCGATGGTGACAATACTTTGCACGCTCCTCAACTTAGTTGAAACGGAGTTGCATGCAAAGTAGAGCCCCCATCCGAGAAGTACTTATTTGAATAACACACCTACGGCCGTGTTTTTATATGGTTGTGCATGACACTAAGGCAAAAATGGTGTTTTATGCTTGATTGACAATGCAAAGCATATCCGATGGGCACAATACTTTTCACACACCTTCAACTAGGTGGAATTGAATTACATGCAAAGTGGCACACCCATCCCTTAAGTGCTTGATCGGATAACACACCTAGCAGTGTGTTTTTTTACGGATGTGCATGACACTAGAGCTAAAATAGTATTTAGTGCTTGATCGACCATGCAAAGGATATCCGATGGGCACAACACTTTTCATACGCCTCAACCTAGGTGGTAATGAAAGGTTCTCAAAGAGGCACACCCATCCGATAAGTACTTGGTCAGATAACACACCTAAGGGCGGGTTTTTTTGGATGTCCATATCACTAGGGAAAAAATGGTGTATAATGCGTGATCGACCATGCAAAGCATATCCGATAGTGACAATACTTTGCACGTTCCACAACATAGTTGAAACAGACTTGCATGCAAAGTGTAGCCCCCATCTGATAAGTACTAGTTTGAATAACACACCTAGGACCGTGTTTATATATGGTTGTGCATGACACTAAGGCAAAAACGGTGTTTTCTGCTTGATCGACAATGCAAAGCATATCCGATGGGCACAATACTTTGCACACACCTTCAACTAGGTGGAATTAACTTACATGCAAAGTGGAATTCCCATCACATAAGTGCTTGATCAGATAACACCTAGGAGCGTGTTTTTTTACGGATGTGCATGACACTAAGGCAAAAATGGTATTTAATGCTCGATCGACCATGCAAAGCATATCCGATGGGCACAATACTTTTCCTATACCTCAACCTAGGTGGTATTGAAATGTTCTCAAAGAGGCACACCCATCTGATAAGTACTTGGTCAGATAACATACCTAAGGGCATGTTTTTTTGCAGATGTGCGTTTCACTACGGGAAAAATGTTGTATAATGCGTAATCGACCATGCAGAGCATATCTGATGGTGACAATACCTTGCATACATCTCAAGCTAGTTGAAATGGACTTGTGTGCAAACTGGAGCCCCCATCCGCCGATAAGTACTTGTTTGATTAACACACTTAGGACCGTGTTTGTTTTCATGGTTGTGCATGACACTAAGGCAAAAACGGTGTTTTGTGCTTGATCGACAATGCAAAGCATATCCGATGGGCACAATAGTTTGCACACACCTTCAAATAGGTGGAATTGAATTACATGCAAAGTGGCACACCCATCCCATAAGTGCTTGATCGGATAACACACCTAGCAGCGTGTTTTTTTAACGGATGTGCATGACACTAGAGCAAAAATAGTATTTAATGCTCGATCAACCATGCAGAGGATATCCAATGGGCACAAAACTTTTCCTACACTGCAACCTAGGTGGTATTGAAATGTTCTCAAAGAGGCACACCCATCCAATAAGTACTTGATCAGATAGCACACCTAAGGGTGTGTTTTTTTGCAGATGTGCATACCACTAGGGAAAAAACGGTGTATAATGCGTGATCGACCATGCAAATCATATTTGATGGTGACAATACTTTGCACACACCTCAATGTAGTTGAAAGATACTTGCGTGCAAAGTGGAGCCCCCATCCGATAAGTACTTGCTTGAATAACACACCTAGGACCGTGTTTTTGATGGTTGTGCATGACCCTAAGGCAAAAACGGTGTTTTATGCTTGATCAACAATGCAAAGCATATCCGATGGGCACAGTACTTTGCACACACCTTCAACTAGGTGGAATTGACTTACATGCAAAGTGGCACACCCATCCCATAAGAAAGTGCTCCTGTCTTTTTCTATTTTTCTTTTCGTGATTGCATGGGCTTGTGCAGCTAGCGCTAGCTGCAATGATGAGTGTAGGAACCCTCTCTTCTCTTATTTCCTCTTCTTCCCCTCTTTCCCTCCCTCTTCCTCCCCTCTCTTTTCCTCTCTTTCCCTCTCTTTTCCTTCTCTCTTATTTGCTCTCTTCTCATCTTTTCTTATTTCCTCTCTTTTTCCGCTTGCTTCTCTCTCTCTTTTTCCTCTCTTTTCCTCTCTTTTCCTTCTCTCTCCTCCTCTCTTTTTCCTCCCCTCTCTTTTTCTCTCTTTCGTGTATGCTTATGCTTATATGCTTACCCTCTCTTTTGCCTCTCTTTCCCCTCTCTTTTTTCTCTCTTTTCCTTCTCTTTTCTCCTTTGCTTTCCTTCCACTCTTTCATCCTCTCTTCCTCTCTAAATGCATATGCTTATGCTTATATGCTTATGCATGAGCATATGCTCATATGCTCATGCATAAGCATAATCATATGCTTTCTCTCTTTTCCTCTCTTTCCCTCTCGTTTCTCCTCTGTTTTCCTCTGTTTTCCTTTCTTCCCCTCTCTTTCATTCTCTCTTTTTCCCTCTCTTTTCTCCTCTCTTTTCCTCTCTTTCCTTCTCTCTTATTTCCTCTTCTTCCCCTTTCTTCTCCTCTCTCTTTTCCTCCCTCTTTCCCCCCTCTTTCCCTCCCTCTTCCTCCCCTCCTTTTTCCTCTCTTTTCCTCTCTTTTCGTTGTCTTTTATTTGCTCTCTTCTCCTCTTTTCTTATTTCCTCTCTCTTTCCCCTTTCTTCTCTCTCTCTTTTTCCTCTCTTTTTCTCTCTTTTCTCCTCTCTTTTCCTCTCTTTTTTCCTCTCTTTTTCTCTCTTTTCCTCTCTTTCCTTCTCTCTTTTCCACCCACGTCAAGCTTCAATGACCTGACATTGAGCAAGCATATACAGACTTGTGTCACTCTCATTCAAAGAATGATCGATTCTGTAAATGCTTGCTCAATGTCAAGCTGCACCAGTGCTTGGAGCTTATCTTTTCCTTTTTTTCCTTCTGTCTTTTCCTCTCTTCCCTAAGCCTATCTTTTCCTCTTTTTTCTTTTGCTCCTTAGCCATATTTGGTTCTTTTTTTTTAATAGCTTCTAAATGGAATGCCCATCCCCTCACCCATGACCGTCTTGCCAAAACCCCAACCCGGTTCCCCACATTGGAGTGATTCGGGACATCCAAGCTCTACTATCACATGTAGTAGAGAAGATTGTGCATGATACAGAGACTGAGGGAAGTATAATGTAAAAATGCATCCACTTAGATGGGGTCTTGACCGAAGGTGCGTGGAGCAACAGCGAGACTGAGGCAAGCATGAAACAACCTATGGGTTCGTAAGTTCTGGAGAGACCGCCACGACTGCTAGACCTACAAAGATGAAACTATAAAGGACATAATGGGTTGTGTAGAGGTCTTCATGGGGACTGCAAGTACATAATCCATGAAGAGTATGACCTTATATCATAAGAAGTGGAAGATGAGATCTCGAGTGACCCGCCTGATAGTGAGGAGGAGGAAAGTACTTCAGATAGTAATGAAGAGTAGTAGACCTCCTTCACTATTTTGGCATTTTTGGAGAATGTCTCTTTTGGAGACATATTTTGCTTGACAATACTATTTTTTGCACTCTCTTTTTGTATATTGGAACTCTTGTTTAACAATAGTATTTTTTGCGATAATTTTTATATATGAAAACCTTCTTGGATTGATCCACTTGTCGTAAGTAAATAAGTGTCCTTTCATAATTGTCTTAAGTAAATAATTGTCCTTTCTGCATTGATGTCTTTCCATAATCGTGTTAAGTAATTAACTGTCTTTTCATAGTTTTATTAAATTGAATTTGAGTTTGAAGTAATAAATTGTCTTTCTGCTTCTTACCCGCTCTTGTGTTTGTTTTTTTTTTTGTCTTTGTGTTTGCATTTGTCCAATCCCCCCAAATTAGACACGGCATCATGTCGCACGTCCTTTGAGTACAAAGCCCCTCGTAGGAGAAGAGACATCATGATCTATACTCTCCAAAGTACTTAGATTCCCCTCAGCTGACTCCTTAGGGTCCTACCCCTACGACTTACCCCTGGGCCGACTCCTCTTAGGTCTAGCACTATGACTACCTCTCGGGGAACTCCTTTGGTAGCAGGCCAATGGCTTCATTGGGAGTCTCGATGAGTTTGTCGCACAGATGAGCGATGCGGACACAACAAGATTTAACCTAGAGGAACTCAGGTATTCCTACACTCCTCAGGGGTAGATCAGGGCCATCGATGGTGGTTGCACCTACTCGACAATCGTCCCCTCTAGCCCCTTTGATCGAGGGGTCATCACCTGGGGCATACCCATCGTAAGGGAAGGAAGAGTAGGAAGGGTTGAGGTTGCTGTGGTGACTTAAGGATGTAGATGAGTTAGCACACTCACCTCCCAACAAGTCTCCACTTGGTCATGAGACTCAGTACCAATTAGGTCCCTTGCCCTCTCCCACTCCCACTCCCACTCCCTTTGCTACTCCGTAAGCACTCGCAGTACCACCCCTTGCTCTAGCTCTACTATACTGCCACTCCCATGTTGGTAAATTGAAAGGAAAGGAAAGAGTGGACACAAACTCAAAATACTTGCATTATAGAATGAAGAAGAGTGAGGTCCTTAAGTAGGCCTCATACATGCTCACTGACATCACTGATGACTTCAGAGCTCCACAATCATCTCCTCAATCTGCTCCTAGATTCTCTCAATCATCCTATGTGGCTCTCCACCACCTAACTATGCTTATGGGCACCTAACTATGCCTCTAGCACTCACACATAGAAACCAAGGTGTGCCTGAGGCATACACCTTGAGATATCCCATCAAACCCTCCCTCAAGGGAATGCCTCAGGCTATGTCAAGGATACATCTAATCTCATAGTTTCTCATGCCATCTCATGGTGGTCAAGGATAAATCTATGGCTAGGTTCTCATGCTAGCAAGGGTTCCCATGGGTGTAAGGTAAACAAAAGGGATACAAAAAGGCCTTCCAATGGTTATCTCCCCTGCATGTACATGCACACAATGTCTGCAAGAGGTACCATGGAGCAAAACATACACATGGCCTACATCATAAGGTGACCAGAGGTGTTTACAAAACACACAAAAACACAATAGTTTATTTCATTCATTTTGGAGGACTATCTAGGCTGAGTACCTTGACATAAAAAGAGAGATCTGGAGCATACATAGAGATGATTTAAAATGCATAATCTTCAAAGGATGCCTCATCTTGTGGAGGCTCATCAACTGAAAGTAGATTTGCATTTTCTGTCTTTGCTTTGGCTCTGCAAAACTTCTCATGATGATTGTTCTTACCATAGTGTTTGCATGGATTAATTTTGAAGCAGTCCTTTGAAAGGTGATTTGTCTTTCCACAGTGATTGCAAGGAGTAAACTTGCCCTTCTGGACTTTTACAACATAAATAGTGTCATTGCCTTTCCTGAGCTCCATATGCCTTTCTTCTTCTTGGAGAGCAGAGATAATACCTTCAAGATTAGGATTAGGAAGATTTTTCAAAGTGGTAACTATGTGATCATAATCTTCAGGCATACTCTTAAGTAACACTGCCATAGCATCATCTGGAGTAATAGGAGAGTTGATAGAAGCTAATTGAGTCATAAGACTCTGCATATAGTTGACATGAGCTGCTAAAGTAGTACCACTAACCATCTTCAATTCAAAGAAAGAGATTTTAAGTGATAATTTAGAGATGTGAGAGCTAGCACCAAAAATCATGTCAAGCTTCTACCAAGCTTTTGAAGGAGACTCTAAGTCAGAGATGTGGTGAATATAATCATCTCCTAAAGCAAGAGCAATGATACCATATGCTTTTTATTCTCTAGCGGGATCCCTTGCCAGTCGTGTCGGAGTTGAGGATTCTCCAGCATTGGAGGCCGTAGAAGAAGCAGTTGGAGTCGGTTTGACAAGTCCCCAGAGGTTCTTCCTCATCAATGCAAACTTCACCTTCATCTGCCATGTGTGGAAGCCCTTTCCATTGAACTTCTCTAGATTCAATAGGGTGGCCATGAGAGGGTCTAACCCGGATATTTGGTAGTGTCTTTCTCTCTTACAAGGCAAAAAATAACTGAAAGGCTTCCAAAATATAAGCACTTGATGTAGCAAAGACTAGTGACCAATATTCAATCAATGATGCTTCTTCTTACATGCTTCATAGAGGTGGCTAAAATGAATACTTTCCAATCAAAACTAGGTCTAGCAATTCAAAGCAAAACTGAAGCCACACTTATACTGATGTTATTGAAAGTTTCAAAAAACCAGAAATGCTAGAATAGCATCTTATGTAGCATCATCTTCAAAAAGCTTGTCAAAACTATCAAAACCAAAAGGCTGAACTTGGAGGACTTGTAGCTTACTCTTCAAAGCAAAGAGAAAGGGGGTTTTTAAGGCAAAAGAGAGCTGTTATACCACAAAAGGTCCTCTGGGAAGAAGAGGCGAAAAAACGCGTCAGAACTCCATAGCTTGCCCCTTCAAAGTTGACTGGTTTTTCACTGATTTCTCCTTGAATATGCAGCCATTGCTGCTCAGATTTCAGCACAAGATAGCCCAAGGCATGGAGAATCTACCGCTGAAAGGAATTAGAGGAAGATGAAGTGTGCTGAGAGAAAATGCAGAAGAAAAAGTCAATGATCTTCACATAATGGCGACGAAACGAGTGCGGCTTTCTTCAATTCCTCTCAGCTAGGGGTTCGCCCCTTTGAGGTGGATCTCCAACAAGAAGGGCGTGGGAAATGGTTGAGAACCGGAGGAGAACAAGCTTAAGCAAACTTTGGGGAGAAGAGGGAGAGATGGTGAAGAAGAAGATGAAGAAGAAGATGATGATGTGGCAGAAATGGGCTCAAGGGGGATCAAAGGGCTCTGATACCATGTTGGTAAACTGAAAGGAAAGGAAAGAGTGGACACAAACTCAGAATACTTTTATAGAATGAAGAAGAGTGAGGTCCTTAAGTAGGCACCTCATACATGCTCACTGACATCACTAATGACTTCAGAGCTCCACAATCATCTCCTCAATCTGCTCCTAGATTCTCTCAATCATCCTATGTGGCTCTCCACCACCTAACTGTGCTTGTGGGCACCTAACTGTGCCTCTAGCACTCACACATAGAAACCAAGGTGTGCCTGAGGCATACACCTTGAGATATCCCATCATCCCACTCCCTTGTACCCACCTGAGGACCTGTACTATGACCTCACTAGGGGTGGAGAGATTATAGAAAATAAAAAGAGCAGAGAAATGCTAGCTACCATGAGGTAGTTGATGAGCCACCATTTCAAGAGTGGCATAACAATTGACTGGCAGCACCAGAATGACGAAAAGAAGAAGGAAATCATCAAGGAATTGAAAAGATGATACCCTAACCCCTCCAATTAGGGAGTTCAAAGACAATTACATGCGAGAGCACATGTGTGCTATCTTTGAAGCATTGTAGGTCAATCTTGCAAACTGCCATTGCCGCAAAGAAGCCTAAACCCAGCTCGGCAGATAAAGTTGACTGGAATCTTTTGAAGAAGGAGTACAGGGACAACCCCTAAAAGTTTGACAATTAGAGGAGGGCTATGAGGAGATGGCTGGACACTATAGGTACTTCGCACCTGGGCAGTGGCGTAATCGCCACATTCGAGGCATGGGTGGTAAGTCTATTTCTTCTCATTTAATTTATTCTTCTATTTGTTTTATTACATATTGCATGTACTTTATCTAACTCTCATAATTTGGGTCCACAACAATCTGCGATTGGTTGCCTTCCCACAAACGAAGAGATGAGATGCGCATGAGCAAAGCCATGGTTTATTAAGATGGAGGCATAGGGAGTGGCAGTTAATTGGGCTACGGTGGCTTCGCTCAATATAAGTCTAGTCCAACTTGTAATCTCACTTTTTAAATTTTTTTTTTCTTTAAGTTCAAATCTAATTTCAAAATATGGTTTCATTCTTAGGGTGCAAGCTCAAACATCCCATCAGCGGAGGCGAGTGATGACGACGAGGAGTTAGGTCTCGAGGGATTTAGCTTAGATAGCTTCAATGAGGGCCAGGGATCAAGCGGAGGTCACAGGAGGGCCAGGGCAACCATGATGATGACGACGATGATGATGACTCTGGCAATTCGAATGAGTAGTAGTAGTAGTAGTATTAGTAGTAGTTTGTATATACTTCAGCATGTATATGCTTTTGTTTGTCGGCTCGTTTGAGCAATTTTGTATCACCCTTTTTAAAGGAAAAATTTGTAACAAACAAGGTTGTATATACTTCAGCATGTATATGCTTTTTTCTATCCGCTCATTTGAGCGATTTTGTATCACCCTTTTCACAAGGGAAATTTTATAACAAACAAGATTTGAGAGTTTTATCTCGCCTATTTGCTTTTAAAAATTCTTTTGTAATGCAAAAAAATAAACATTAGTGGGGCAAAATAGGACCATAGCAAGCCCTGCTTTTCCCCACTAAGTTTTTTTTATAGTTCTCTTAAGGGTTGGTATATATCGATGATGTATCAGTGTCGTTATATACCGACCTTTACCAGCATCGTTATATACCCATGCTTATATAGCGACACATGTTTTTTGATGTAAATAACAACCTTTGCATCCATTAAAAAAAACTTTTTAGTGTAAAAAAGGTCGATATTTCCGTCGAAAAATGACTTGTGCCTTGTAGTGTGCAAGACTCAAATTTAATTTTGTATTATGCAGTCAAGAGAAGAAATACCAATGAGAAGGGTTTAGAGAAAGGTGGATAGGCAGTTGTTAAGGGAAAGGAGGAGGAAAAGAAGTCACCCCAATTGTAGCTTTTTGATTTTTATAAAAATCTGAATGTTAAATGCAATATCACAAATACCATGAGATGTTCAATAAGGAGATGAACACTATTGCGGATGAAGTGAGAACTATTTTGTAGAAACAAGAATTAAATGAAATATTCTTTTTTATACCATTAAAAATTGCCATTTTTTACTCATTTATTAAAAAATGGCTTCCTATCATACGTCCAAAAAAAAAACATTGAAAAAGTGGAATTCTTTACTTGACTAGATTTTCATGAATACATAAAATTGAGCACATTCTCCATTGAACCAATGTACACACAAGGAAGAAAGTTAACATGATTGCAATTTTATCATATCAAAATAAAAGAAGAAGCTACCTGTCATACTCTCCCCATATTTTTGTCTCCTCATCAAGCACGTATTTTGTAATGCCAGCATGTATTGGATCCTCATATATTTGTGGAAGTTTAAATTTGATATCCATCCCATGACAAAGGTTTCTATAGGTCACAAGGAAAGTTGATGCTATTATGACTCATAGCTCATGATAGAAGTTGATGATGTTATCAAGTTATGTCATAAGTTGAAACAAAATAGCAATGAGCTGTAATATGATTTGAACATGGGCAATTAGAGCAATGTTTATACTAGGATTATTGCTTCATGCTTCTAAGGTATATGTGTGTTGGTTAGATCATAGAATTTCCTTCCTTAAGGAATTTTGTAGTAGATAATGACCCCCTTATATTGCACCCAATTTTGGAGTACATTCAGATTCATCTTTGAAAAAAGTACCAAAACATAATCGTAGAGCCACTTGTGCTCTAAATTTTGAGCCAAAAAGCTCCCAAAACTAAGTCTTGATTCAAAAGTTATAGCCGTTTTACTATTTCTATGTTTTTAATGACAAAATTCGATGATGTTATCGAATTCCATCATAAATTATGACAAAATTTGATGATATCATTGATTTTTTTCATAACTTAAGATGAGTATGTAAAATAGTTTTGCCAATATCAATGATGGGCTACGGTTCAATCTCATCCTCAATGAGATCAAACTATCTACTTCAAAATCCAAACAAGTGTTTAGATCTACAAATACATTCAACCCACTACTACTTGTGCTACTCCTGTGCTCATCGAAATTAGCCTCACCAATGGTAGGCTCGTCCTCATGGGTAATGGCCTCAATATCTGTATCTCCTATCTCATGACCATCCTCCTCTCTCGTATCATGGTCATCATCACGTCCATGGCCATGATCATCCTCCATACGCTCCATATTAGTAAATGTACTATACATCACTTTGGAACGTGGCATAATAGGTATGACATGCCACCATCTGTTATTATCCACCATTGGTTGATAGACAACCTAATTCAAAGACAAATACAATCATGTTATTTTCCTTGCATCGAAGGTATCAAATATTTAAAAGCGAGTATTTTTATATGGTGCACAGTACCTGTTAACATTGTTGCGGTAGTACTAGTGTGTCCTTCCTACTTTGCCAAAACTTTGTGGAGTCCATAGTTACAAAGCCACTTGCATGGTGTTTGATTGTTGCATTAGGGCCTCTTTCCACCATGTCCTTAAACCACTTTACATCCAAAACATACACAAAGAAGCGTCGAAAGTCAAGCATAATAATATCTTGGATTATGCCACAATAATCATCCATGGCTCCATTAGCTCCCTCAAAGCTAGCATGATGCCACAATCTTGTGTGTTTCTCTTATCATCAATCCGTTGTGTTCGAAAATGCTTGCCCTCACACCATATAGCATTGAACATAGTGCACTACACCAAGAAAAAATCAATTATATAAGGAATCTAAATTATTGAAAGCTCCTAACTTATGCATAACATTCTATATACCGACCTTGCTCATGCATCCCCTAGCATACTCCCATTCTTCCATTGTGATATGCATCCCCTCGTCTTTCTCTGCTTTCATCAAGTAGCCAATCCACATGAATATCCTTTGGAAGTGCTCTTAGATACTGAGGGTATGGCACACAAGATCCATGGTGTGTACGAAAGAGGGCCCTTTCTTCTTGTCTTCTTGCCTTTGCATCCTTGTATCTGGTCACCCATCTTTTCATCACATCACTATTAAGCACGCAATAGAGGTTGATACTATTATGCAACTCCGTGTCTATTACTTTGTTGCATCCTTTCTCTTGAGGCACAATAGAGGTCATCCTTAGGTCTTCATCATTTCTTAGTCATGGGAGAGAGCTATCCACATCAACAAGAAACTCAGAAATATATACAAGTGACTCTTGTACCAACCAACCCTCGACCATGCTACATTCAGGTCTTGCATTTTGTCTCATGAAGCCCTTCAAGGTCTTCATGAAGCACTCGAGGAAGAACAACCATCGTGCATGTATAGTACCGCATATAGCAATCTCATCCACCAAATGCACTATAAGATGTAGTTGGCTTGTGAGAATAGAACATGGAAATATCTCCTCCACTAAACAAACCACCTCCACTGACATAACTCGAGCATTCTCAAGCGTGGTGGGATCTATTTCCAGTTGATGTTAGCAGGCAATCTTTATTTCTAGCCAATATAGCACACAATAGTTACAAACCCTTACTGGCTCATGCCAAGTGGTGGAGTCATCATGGAACCGTCCCAAATTCTCATCCAATCTCCTGCGGTGAGTGATTATGAGAGGACTTCATTCCAAGGGGCAACATATCTAGGATGATCAGGTGGGAGAAATCGATGGTGATTCTCATAGATGACCTTATTGAATGCGTCTGCCCGTGAGGCAACTAGCGAAGGACCACAAATAGGACATGCATGGTAACCCAATGTAGTGAGACCTGAACAATAGACGCAATTAAGAGTTGAAGGGGGTTTAGGGTGCCACATCCTTTGCCTATTCATAATTAGAAGTGCAATGCTTACCTAAACACTCGCCATAGCTTGCGAAGTCATGCCTCGTCCACATCAAGACTGCTTTTGCAGTTGAAGTCTCATGACGAGGGAGGCCTTCTCACATCATGCACCTCGATACCTCTCCAAAGTATCTCTCGCTCATCAATCAAAGGCTCCAAATAAACATCAAGATTTTTGACTTTATGTTTCCCTAGAATTAGAAGGGACAACATAACATGTCCTTTCCTAATAGCCATAGAGGGTGGAAGATTATAATTCACCAATATCACTGGCCATACACTGTAAGAGGTGCTTTTGAGACCAAATGGGTTCACACCATCCATACCCAATCCAAGTCTCAAGCTCCTAGGTTCTTCCTTGAAGCTTGGCCATGTGTCTTCAAAATGCTTCCACACAGGAGAGTCTGTGGGAGTTCTCCACTTGCCATCGGTTGATCGATGGGAGGAATGCCATGACATGAGCTCTGTAATGGAATGACGCAGAACCTTATGAGGCACGTCCAAAGTTTTGAGATCTGCTCTATATCTTGCCTCTTCACAAGTAGGGCACTCTCTTGCATCCTTATGTAGTCCACGAAACAAAATGCAATCATTGAGGATGTGCTTGTAATCTAATCCTTCAAGAGAGGTGACATGTTGCCTTGCCATATCTCTTGAGGTCGGTAATTTATTCTCCCTTGGAAGCATTTTACACAATAGCCTGCACGTGAAGATCATAAATGAGGAAAAGCATTCGAGTAATTGACCCACTAGCATAATTCACCATGTTTGCAAAATAGACTTTAAAGCTTACTTGAGTAATGCATTCAAACTTGCATTGCTCCATCCATAGATGGTTTGCAAGTTTAGTAACTCAAGGGAGGCACGTAGAATAGAGAAAGTGCACCCCTCAAACAGTGGAGTCAATGCTACAGTAAAAAGATCATCCTGCTCCATGCTATCATCCCTCCCTTCGGATTGATGGACATATAAATCCCGCACCCACCTCCTCCTCCACGGCTTCATGAGGTAATGGCGGAGGGCTACTATCACCATCACTCCATGCATCCGTAACGGTCCCTCCTAAAGATCCCACCTCATATCGCCAATGCTTCGCCTCCTCATGGTGAGCATTGGGCAACATATGCGGGTGTGGCATTGCATCCTGTATCAAATTAAAATGGGATCCTAACTCAAACATATGAACACTTATAGGTATCTCAATCAACCATAGGTATTTATAATATATTTGCTCCTAAGAGATTTGCTCCCAAGGGAATTAGCAAAATTACAATATATGTGCTTCCTTACCAAAATTACAAATATACTTATTTACTAAGGAATATTTATCTAATGATGTAGAAAATGTTGTTTTTTAAAACTATCAACTTTGAGAAAGGTAGCATTCTAATCATGCATGTGACGACAATGCCCATTTCAAATATGTGATTTCCTACTTTGAGAAAGATATCGGCCACATGGTCCAGAGTTCTAGTGAAACCATGAACCTCATGAAGCATGCATTTTTGTACCCATGATGGATTGGACAAGTGGTCTTGATGTACTTTCCTCCATGCATTTACCCAACCTCGCCTTATGATGTTTGTTATCAAAGACCTTGAGTGCTCCCGGCTTATCTGTAGTAGCTAGGTTGGATACTACTCCAGCATGAGCTACTGCCAACATAACTTGCTCAACTTCTGGCTACAGCATGAAATGACCTCGGTTGATCATCTTCCCGTTCTTCTTTTTTGCTTCTTACCTTCCTTACGTTGGCTTCTATTGTAAGATCGTGTCACTGAAGCCTCTCGTAGTAGTAGCAACGTTTCGTTAGGCAATGCTATCGCATTTAATCTCCTCCAATTCTATCACATTTTATTGACTTCAACTACATTTTTTGAACACAAACGCCCACTTATCTCGCACGAACATTATCGACTGCAGTATGCACAGCTATGCCAACTTTACTGAATCCCTGCATATCCTTTTATAGCTTCTCCTTTGTTGTATTTGCTGCCAATTTCCTGCTACTGTGTTGCATTTGTACGTATGCCACTTTTCTTAGTCGCTGATCCCTCGCTTTTGCCCGTCCAGTGCTACGTTGCATTAACTATTATATTTTGAATTCAAGCACGAAAATTGTAGATTTACATGTCTCGGTCGATACTCTCAAGTATTTTGCTCCGGTTTTCTCGTGGTGTCATGGCATCTCATATGTCTTTTGGGTTTGGAAACAGCACTGTCTTCTGCTTTCAAAGTGAGAAATTCTCCATCTCATTTAATGCAATGACATATTACAAACATCTCTGGTTCACAGGAGGACTCTAATAAGGCTTCAAAAGATGCTCTAAATCTGCCAGAAATGACCACAGATTTAGATGAACTAATTCTGTATGGATTGTTCAAGCAAGCCATAGTTGGTGATGTGAATACCTCTGACTGCAGTATGCATAGCTTAGTGAGCATTTGCAACAAACAAGTTGCCGATTACTTTGAGCTGTGACTCCTCAAAGGAGTTTGACGTGCATCTCCCCCTATTCCGTCGGCGGAATAGGGCCATCTTGCATTCAAGCTCTTTGTAAGCTCTTCGTCCCTCCCCTCGTAGTTAGAGCTTTTCGTAGTAGTCTCTCTTTGTAAGCACTTCCCACCTCCCCTCTCAGTTATGAGCTTTTCATAGTAGTCTCTCTATGAATCATCATGCCTTTACTGTAGCTCTCATCGTCATCCACAATCCGCCTTGGTGGCAACGACTTAAGCAAGAACAGGGAGCGCTTGCTTACGACCAAGATAGAAAGTAAGGTTTCAAAAGATTTTAATTAAGACGTGAAGCTCGTAACGGTCATGCTTGCATGGATTTCCTCCCCAAGGCCAAACCCTCACAACGAAATGAGGATAAGCTTGATGTTCCATTGGGGATCATTGGGGCTGATCGACAATGTGTAAGGCCCAAAAGCATTATGTTGCAAACTGGTAAATGCTATCACGCAGCAACAAAAAGAGGTAGCTAAGTAACATTCAATTTCAGTTCGAGCAAAAAAGGCCTCTATAGAAGAAAACGCACATGCCAATTCCTCTACCAAGCAAAGAACAACTGAGTACATCAACCTCCAAATTGGATCCACTTATCAATAAGCTCCATACCCTAACGTCGAATTGGAGAAGGCTCAATTTCAAGCACTTTGACAATGGGTGGAAAAGGAACAAGCCTAATTTGAAGCTAATAAGCAAGCACAAGATCCAATCCATGACTTGGCTCCACTAAGTCTTGATAGCATAATTGATACTTTGTTCCATCAACAAGGGCCACAACACAATGTTCCACAATGCCAACTGGACAGTGCAACCCTCTTGATCATCCCGAGCTGCCCTATGTCCATACCCATTGGAAGAAAAAATTGTATGGTGCAAAGGCATTGGAACATGATTACTTGTATGCCACAAGTTCCACAACCACTAGGTTACACGCGTGGTTTCCAACTTCATGAGCATAACACCCAAGGACGGATAATGAAATAGGTTCGGGAGTATGTTAACTCCATGTCAACATGGACTGAAGCAGCACGAATTGTGTGTGTAGAGTAGTGGCAAAGCTCCACTTGTACTTACATAAGCCTAGTAATAATCTCTCTCTCTTAGGAATCCTACATGTGCATCCTACGTGCGATTTCTACATGCGCTTCCTACGTGTGATTCCTACATGCAAGTTCTAGGTGTAAGTTCTACAAGCCATTCCTATATGTGCATCCTAGATGTAATTCCTACATGTACAAAGAGAAAGTCTTAGAGTTCCTACATGTAGAGAGAGAAGATCTCCAAACTAAATGAAGAACACACTCTTTGGGGCATTGTGTTCAGTTCTCCTTTGGTGTTCTCAATAATTGTCCCAAATGTCCATGGCCCTTACACTCTCATGTCCAATAGCATGTCCTACCCTTGTCTCCTACTTCCTTCTCCTCCAACCTTGCAACTCATCCTCCCCCTCTCCTCCTCCCTCCCCCTCTTCTCCTCCCTCACCCTCTCCTCCTCCCTCCTCCTCTCTCTCCCTCAACCCCTTTGATCTTACGCCTTCTTTTCCTCCCACTCCTTTGGTTCTCCTAAACCCTTACACCCCTAGATTAGTTTCTCAACCCTTGTCCTTGACGATGTATGAGGGAGACGAGTTCTTCACCATTGACTCTATTATGAACCCTGAATCCTCCTTCTAATCCTGAACCTTCTTCTAAACCCTGGAACCTCCTCCTAAACCCCTAAACCCCTTCTAAACCTTAAATTCCTAATGGAGGCGAAGGCCTTCATTCCCCTAGCCATGTTGTTGAATGTTCCCTTCATGCAAGTATGCGCACTGTCTACTTTACACACTTGAGCCTACATCTCATACTGGAATACGTCCTGAGGTCCTAAGCTACACACATACTACAATAACGATGACACCAATATATTTGTATGTGATAAAAAAACCTTGGAACATTGCACACCCTGCACATCTTGCAAATGACATGGAGAAGTAGCAATAAACAACATATTCGAACTACTCCATAACTAGGATATATGCCTAACAATATCATGTATTCTTTGAAAAAAGATAGAAAAATAACAACCATAAAAAATAAGGAACGTGATAACACAAACAACAAAACTAGCAACCGCAAAAAAATGAGAACTTGATAGCAAGCCACAAGGGGAGACAACAATGATACACCACACAACCAAAATTAACAATACTACATCACGTACAAGAAAAACTATACATCAAACAAGCGCTACACAAATCACGAAAAGCCAAACAAACAAATACTCCAATTTTGTTTAAACAAACAATATTATGACTCCACTAAATTGAACAAAAGAATTCTTACAAGAACACACAATTTGTAAACAACGACAAATCCAAAAACAACAAACAAACAATATTAATAAAATGAACCCAACACAAAGATCAAGATTCTACTTGATTATCAATCCTTATGTTAGGTCCTCACACTTAGGCAACCTCACCTTCCTTTTGCACAACAGAAAAAAATAAAAGCACCACATGTCATAAAGACATTTTCCCATTTCACTGAGCAAGTTTCAACTCAGGGAAGCATTCACCTCCACCATGGTAAGCCTCTTTAGTTGCCTCTTTAGTTTACTCCTCCCAAGTATACACCAACCACCACATGTCATAAAGACATTTTCCCATTTCAGTGAACAAGTTCACGAGGGAAGCATTCACCTCCACCTTTAGTTTAATAAGTACAAGTGATGTACCAGTGCTTTGCACATGCATTAAATGCTCACCACATCTCTCTTCCTGAACGTGCAATCTCTCTCTTTCCTCTTTCCAAGCCTCCAATCTCTCCCTGAACCACCATCCTCTTGCCACGAGCTTCTCTGTAAACTTCTCCTTAATATATATAGAGATAGAGATAGGCATATAGAAATACACGAACCACTCTTCCTTAGGGCCATATAGGTTTGTTTTCAAAGAAATTTTGCAAAGGTGATTTTGACTGAAGCATATGATTAATTTTCCACATATGCTTTCTCCTTTCTCCAAAGGGCCGCAAATCATTTTGCCGAGGTTGGATCTGTTGGGAGACTCTGTGCGCAAGAACGGCTAGATGCGGCCTTCCAAGTTGTGGAGCCTATGGATGAAGCTGGAGTTCCTCTGTCGAGGGACTTACTTTTTAGACTATTGCAGGCATGCTCGAAAAAAAGAGACTTGGCAGCTGTCAGGCGAGTGCATTCCCTGATTGTCACCAGTAGGCTTGATTCCATTGCATTTTGGGGAGACCACCTCATCCGCCTTTTTGCCTCATGTGGCAGCCTGCTGGAAGCAAACCAAATCTTTGACAAAGTCTCAAAACCAACTGTGTATACATGGAACGCAATAATTTCAGCACATGCAAAATCTGGAGAAGGCCACAGAGCGCTGAAGTTATATCGAAGTATGAACGAAGAAGGAGTACACCCAAATAGAGTCACCTTTCTGAGCATCTTGAAAGCTTGCATCAGCATAAATGCGATAGAGCAGGGCAGGTTAATACATGATGAAATCTTGGTTAGTGGACTTGAGTCAGATGTGGTGATTGGCAATACTCTCATTCATGTGTATGCCCAATGTGGACGCCTGGATGAAGCACATAAAGTCTTTGACAACTTGCTTGTTAGAGATGTGGTGTCATGGGGTACCATGATTGCAGGGTATGCCCAGCATGGTCAGGGTCTCTGTGCTGTTGAGCTTTTCAAGAAAATGCAACAGGAGGATCTAAAGCCTGATCGGGCAATATTTGCAAGCATCTTGAAAGCATGTGGCAGCATTGGAGCCTTAGGACAGGGCAGACTTGTACATGAGGAGATTCTCCAAAGTGGTGGTGTACTTGAAACAGATGTTGTAGTTGGGAATGCTCTTGTTGATATGTATGGCAAATGCAGAAGCCTAGAGGAGGCAAGAAATGTGTTTCTAACATTGCCTAATCGAGATGTGGTTTCATGGGACACAATGCTTGCAGGATATGCAAACCATGGGCAGGGTATTTTTGCCCTTGAACTTTTTGAGGAAATGCAGCATAAGGGGATAAAGCCAGTTAAAGTTACATACCTATGCATTTTGAAAGCATGTGGCAGCATAGGAGCCATGCATGAAGGCAGAAAAGTACATGATAAGATTATTAGAAATGGATTCTTAGAAGGTTTGGATATTGGGAACACACTTGTGGACACATATGCCAAATGTGGGAGCCTAGATGAGGCACGGAAAATTTTCGATGCATTACAGAAGCGTGACGTTGTGTCATGGAGTGCAATGATTGCAGGATATGCAGTACATGGAGATGACCTCCTTGTTCTTGAACTTTTTGAGGAAATGCAACTGGAAGCCGTAAAACCAAGCAAAATTATAGTTTCATTTGTATTGAAAGCATGTGGGAACATTAGAGCCATTAGGCAGGGAAGATTCATACATTACCAGATCATGTTAGATGAAATTGAGTCAGATGCAGTTGTCCGAAATACCCTTGTTGACATGTACGCCAAATGTGGGAACTTGCAGGAGGCACACACAGTATTTGATAAACTGCCTGGTAGGGATTTGGTGTCCTGGGGTGCACTGATCTCCGCCTATGCCCAGCATGGGCATGGTGTTAATGCTCTTGAACTTTTCAAGAAAATGCATGAGGAAGGAATGATGCCCAATAGCGTTTTGTTTTCTTCAACCTTGAATGCTTGCAGTAATCTTGGCGCAATTGCCCTGGGCAGGTTGATACATGAGCAGGTTATCCAATGTGGACTTGAAGCAGATGTGGTGGTTGGGAACACCCTTGTTGACATGTATGCTAAATGTGGAAGCCTAGATGTGGCACACAAATTATTTGACGAAATGTGGGATAGAGATGCGGTGTCATGGGGAGGGATGATAACAGGATATGCCCAGCATGGCTTTGGATTTCATGCACTTGAACTTTATGGGAAAATGCAACAAGAAGATATACAGCCTAGCAAAGGCACATTTCTGTGCATGTTAAGAGTGTGTGGGAGTGTAGGAGCTATAGAGCAGGGGAGATTTGTACACAATCAGATAGTTGAAATCGAACTGGAATCAGATGTTGTCATTGGAAACACCCTTGTTGACATGTATGCGAAGTGTGGGAGCATAGAGGAGGCCCAGAGAGTGTTTGATAAACTGTGTGTTCGTGACACAGTGTCATGGGCTGCCATAATCACAGGACATGCAGCACATGGCAATTGTATGCTTGCTGTGCAATGTCTAAAAGGTATGCAAAGACAGGGCTTGGATCCTGGAGAGGTCATATATACTAGTATTCTCTCTGCTTGCAGTTATTCTGGTCTACTGCAAGAAGGTCAGCAACACTTCAAATCCATGAGAGAGGATCATGGCATCTCACCAAGTATTGAGCACTACAGCTGCATGGTAGATCTTCTTGCACGTGCAGGAAGCTTGAATCAGGCATACAATTTACTGCAAACAATGCCAGTTCTGCCGGATGCCATTGTTTGGAGGTCTTTGCTTGCTAACTGCCGAACGTATAGCAATGTGGACCTAGCAAGGCATTGCTTTCATGAAGTTCTCCAATTGGATCCTATGGATGCTTCTGGGTATGTGCTTATGTCGAACATCTATGCTGATGCTCTCATGTGGGAAGATGTTGATAGGTTACAAGAATTGAAAAGACACGCAGGTGTCCAAAAGAAGGCTGGCAAGGCTTGGATTGAGGCTAGCAACAAAATGCATGAATTTGTTGTGGGAGGTAAAAGCCATGCACTAATTGACTTGATCTTTTCCAAGTGGAAGAGATCAAGCCGGCAATTCAAGGTGGAAGGGTACATGCCACAACTGGACATTGTACTAATGCTAGATGAGCACGACGAAGATGCCCTGTATGGGCAAAGTGAGAAGTCGGGCCAAGCTTTTGGGCTTCCTAGTACACAAGAGGGAAGGACTATTCAAGCAACAGACAACCTTTTAACTTGTAGTAGTTGCCATAGTGCCATGATAGCTAGATCCTGTATTGAAAGACAAGATACTATAATAGAAGGTGAATTTGGGGTTACACCACTTGAATGATCGATTTGTTCCTGTGAGGATTGCTTTCGATTGTTGCATGATTGGTTTGTTATTTTTTTATTTGAAGGTTCCTGTGACTGGGTGATCGTGGCTTCAGTTGCATATGCAGAAGTGTGAACTCAAGACAACAAGAGAGAGAGGAAGAGTGTAACTCAAATGAGGCAAGGAGCTCTGGTTTACAGCATAGAAACTGTGCACAAACTGTGTGTGTGTGTGGAATGAGACACCTCCGTTGTGGAGGAAAGGCCCTATGAATAGACTGCCAAATGGTCGATCCAGGGGTTGCCAAGTGGCCGAACCAGGGTCAGTCAACCAACCCAGATCAGGCCGTTGACCCGACCCAGGTCAGTTTGGCTGACCTGACTTGGTCAGCCGACTGACTTGAGCAGGATTTTTCAACCTTGGTGGCCTGGTTAGCCAGCTGGCCCCAAGTCCTGGGAAAACAACCCCAGATACAGCCTCAAATAGGCCCCAAACATAGAGAAAATCTGACTCCTGTCCAAGAAGCACTCACTCATGAGATTCCTTAAGTGCTAATACCCTCTCTGCAGCTCATAGGGTGCACATAGTCTGAAGAAGAAAGCTGATGAAGATGCAACCATGGACCCTCCAGCACCGCGAGTATTGGAATCACCTCGGAGAGAGCACTCACCAACCTGGATTCTCAAAACACAATGCTACCACCAACAGTAAAGGGATTTGCTTGGCTTTGATTTCCCATACTAGTGTGCATGGAATTCAAAGTGAAGAATGTTGAGTTGCAGAACACATCACTCTCAAGATCCTCCAACAATGAACTCGGCGCACATCCTATAGGGAGCGTGGAAGGGAGCGAGGACGTGGAGAACATAGATTAGTCGTAGAAGTAGTGCTAGCTACTCTTTTTTGTACTTAAAGCCACTGGCTTGGCTTCGTGCCTCTTGTATATACACTCCTCTTATTTTTTGTACTTGATGCCACATGACGTGGCTTAGCTTCGTGCTATATGTACATACAAGCACTTTTTGAGCTTTCAATTTTATTGCGTTTTGGAGTTTGTAATGTTTTATTTTGAATTGTAATTAAAATGTAGTTGGTTGTAAGAATTGAATTACACAATGTGGAAATGGGATTCCTGTAACTATATAGCATACACAACATACACAGCATTCTGTAAATTTAAAAAAAAATATTATGTAGCGCATCTATCAGTGCGTCTATAAACGTGTCTATATACACGTCTGTTTGTTCGGGGAGTGTCTATTTGCACGTCTATAAGACCGTTTATAAATGCATCTATACAGGCGTTTAACGATGCGTCTGTCTGTTTTTTAGAATTTTTAGCAGAGCGTCTATTTAGGCATCTAGATGCGCGTCTATACACGCATTTGTCTGCTATATAGACGCGCTGTTAGATGCGGGTCTCTAGATGTGCAAATAGACGCATAAATAGACACGCCTGTAAGTTTCTTTTTAAGTTCAGTAAACGCGTCTATGTGCATGTCTGTGGGCGCTTTGTCTTGTTGTGCATATCATCAAACACCTCCTCCTCCACAGCTTCATGAGGTAATGGCGGAGGGCTACTATCACCATCACTCCATGCATCCATAACGGTCCCTTCTGAAGATCCTGCCTCATATCGCCGACGCTTCATCTTCTCACGGCGAGCATAGGACAACATATGCCGGTGTGGCATTGCATCCTGTATTAAATTAAAACGGGATCATAACTCAAACATATGAACACCCATAGGTATCTCAATCAACCTTAACTCTTAAACACTTACCATGTTTACGGTCGCATCCCATTCTCCATACATTGAGATGTGATTGAGTGTAATCCTTTGTGCACGATACATGTTTCCTCGACATTGATCACACATACATTTGATTTTTTGCTCCAACCATATTTCGCGATGGTGGATATAGAGGGATTCATCCTGACTGGAGCTACTTGTTGAAGATGAAGACATCCTACAAACAAACAACCCAAAAAATTTTTCTTTTCTTCAAATATTTAATTTTAAAGCTCTGTGGCGCGTCTAAAATCACGTCTGTCTGTTTTGTGGTGTGCATCTATAGGCGCGTCTAAAATCGCGTCTACTCTGTGTATCTAGACGCATAATTACACGCGTATTTAGACGTGCTATTAAACGCACTTATAGACACGGTTTTCAAATCTGCTTTTAGCACGCTCGCTTTGCTTTTCTTCACATTACTTCTACTTTTCACGGCTTGCTTGCTTTGCTATTAACAGATCCACAGTTTCGACGCTTAAGAGGAAGACTCTGTGACGCCAAAAATTGATATTTATAACTTGGCATTGATATTGTTTTTCTCTATGTTTGATAAGAGTTTGAGTATCAAGTGATAGCCTAGCGGCTCTCACTTATTTCTATTTTCTATGATATTGTATGGGATGGAGAGGATGAGTGGAATGGCTCATTGTAAATACCATAGGTATGAATTATAAATACCTTGGTATGGGGTGAGAGTTATTTGTGTATTGGATATTATGGAGTTTTTAGAAAATAGGAAGAGTGAGTCATATAAAGAGGTGGACTCATGTCCATGTGTTCCAATAATATAAGAGAGGTCACATGCCAAGCGTGTGAAAGGCATGTGGAGGAGTGTGAAGTCAAGAGGAATCCTTTTAGAACTCCTATGTGGAATAAGGAGGATGTGGACATGTGGAAAAGAGAGGGTCCCTATGGGCTCCATGTGGGGAGACTCTTGACTTTCTCAATATTTTAAGAGTCTTGAGCATCTTTTGATGGGACACATGGCAAGAGTAGCCAAAAAGGACATGGATGGTGACATACGGGCTTATGTGATTGATGGAGAAAGGAATCTACAGGCAGCAATTGTAAATGGGTGAAGGAGGGTAACAAAATCTTTATAAAAGGAGCCCTCCTCTCCCTTGTTCATCAATCTCTTCGACCATTAGGCCTCATGTTGCTATAGCTCTAGTCTCCCCAAGCCTCTTCCATGAGCCTTCTCTCCCTCTTGTAGATATTCTCTTATGTAGACTCTTGAGTCCATCTCTCTCTAGTTTATTCTCTCTCTATGAGTAGTCTTGGAGCTTCCGCTCCCTCTTGTATGTATGAAACCTCTTCTTCTCCCTTGTGTTTGTAGTGTTGAAGTGGATTCTCACTCTATTTGTAATGAAGGTCACTTCAGGTTCTCTCTCTCTTGAGTGTCTCATCCCTTCATAGCAAGTGACCCCACTCCTATCTCAAGGCCTATCTTCACTCTTTGGTGCTCTAGGTTGTTGTGCATTAACCAAATGCAATTTCAAATCAGCAAACTCTGCCATCAATTGGGAGATATTATGATCTAACTCAGAGGACTTTGGTACCTGAGGAGTGCCCATTACCTCCACCTTAGAAGTTGAAGCTGTTGAAGACACAAAAGAGGATTCGATCTTTAGAGAAGCTTCTTTCTTGGTCGCAATGCGAAGTGCCTCCATGTATGTTGTTGGATCTTTACTCATTACTTTTGAGCGAAGACGAGGCTCCAAAGCCATAACAAATTTGCTCATCTTTAAGTGCTCCATCCCTGAGAGACTTTGAGGGGCCGCTGATGCAGATGCCACATCTCGCAAAGCTGCCCTTTCATACTTTGTCCATAAAGTTTCATATCAGATTACCAACACAGAGACCAACTCACCCTCTCCTTGATAGAACCGGTCCAACTGCAACATCAAAGCATTTGGCGACTCCACTGCCCCAAATCTCTGCTTCATTGCTACCACCACTTGGTCCCAGTCCTCCTTGGTAGAGTCCGGCAAGGTCTCATGCCAACTCAAGGCTACACCTTGCAAAATCTCCGCCCGATCCTTCATGGACCATCTAGAAAGTCGGCATCCTCGAACAAAATCCCGAAGATAAGACTCCGGGTCTTCCTCTTGGGTCCCTCGAAACACTGGAATCTTCACCATGATGAAACACAAAAAGGAAACACCAAGATCCAAATAATATCCCAAACAAGATCGAGCAAGATCCCACAGAGCCTTAGTATACCAAGACCAACTTATTATGCATAACCACTTGTTGAAAACCCTCCACAATGTGATCCTCAACAAAATCTTCAAAAATAAGTGATCGACCAGCACCATGAAAACATTGTGTATACATGCATTCTAGAATCACCCTTCTCACAATAGGAAGTGCACATAAAGGCTTCAAGATATTGTACTCTTCATTATTTGAATAGCAAAAGAAGTTGAAAGCATTAAGAATCACCACTCCATTGTTATAGTCAAAAACTACCCAAAGACTCAACTCTTCTTCACACCAAGCTGCCAGTGCATGGAACAATCTGCAATCTATCATTGTGCCTACTGCCGGCGTTGTCGATTCACCAACATATTCAATAATGCAAACATAAAGGATATGATCATGGTGATTGTGCGAATAGCTTGAGCATCACCTTCACAATCTTCAAGTTCTCTTAAACGAGTTACAATCTCTTCTAACAGAGTTCTTCCAGGCATCTTCTTTATCTCATCAAAACACATGCCTCTTCTAGGCATAACATGCAATCAAGTACACCCAAGACCGTTTAGTAAGGTGAGATGAATCCAATACCAAACGTACCTGGCGTCTCCACCAAAAGATGTGACATGAAGTTAGGGGTAATAAACTTCACGTACCTCTTCACTTCGTGCTGCTTTCGAACTGACTGACAAAGATATTTATCATTGAGAATGGGACATTAGAAAGAAGCTTTTATGCCAAGATACCATACCATACTTTCCTCCCTCAGATGAGAATGAAGATGGTAACATCCCAAGTGATGTTGTAATCAAGCATAGGGAGAAGGAAAGGATCAGCACAGGCCATAATCTCAGCGAGCCGGTCTGTGCCAAAGAGAAGAGCGATACGTTGTTGAAAGAAGATCTTGCGGCTCAACATGACATGAACTGATATAAATCGAGGAGTTTGAAGGGGATGATTGGATCGGATGGGTAGATTCCGAGGAAACATTGCACCTCCTTCATAGACACCTTTACACAACTCAAAACACTCTATAAACTGTCATTAGACACAGAGGCCTATAACTTTTAGTGTAGACATGATATCAGAGATTCAAGCACACAAAGAAATGCACCTTGAGATGGGCTTCGCGCTGATATAAGTTTCATTAAAAACAGACAGACGATTGAAGAGATATGGACAATTTACTGGAAGGGGGTAAAAACCCCAGGGGATTCACAGGGGGGAACTTATGATATCACGTGAGTGTACAATAGGGGGTTTTTTTGAAATGAGGCATAAGCTTATACATTAGGGGTGGGGGCCCTTTTTTTTTTCCCCAATATTGAAGTTAAGCTAGGGGGACCATGTCATATTTAAGAAGGGGGGACATAATATAGGTTACCTTGGGTAACTAGTCCAAAGAAGTTTGATTTTTTGTATGGTTTTAAATAGTCATAGGGAAAGTAACCTAAATTTGCTTATTGTGTAATCTAAATGCTTGAGAAAGAATATAGATTTAAGGAAAGGGGGGGACATAATCGAATTTTGGTGGTATCTTATAAACTTAAATAGGGGTGTTTTATCATCCTACATGGATCTTAAATAGGGGGTTTTCTTGAAGTTCATGCACGCAGGTGACGTCCCCCTTTAATGAAGAGTGAATCCCCCGGGGTGAAAACTATTATGAAAATAGACTATCAAACACAGAGACTCATAACTTGTTGCAGCAGTATCTGATTCAAGATCTGATCACATATAAACATGCGCCTTGAAGAGAGCTTTGCGCTAATATAAATTTCATTACAATCGGACTACCAAGCAAAAAGTTATGAGCAAAACACTAACAGGGGGTCAAACTGTCATGAAAACTATCCTCCACCCAGGCTAATTTCGCCTGAGCAGGATGCTCCCTCAAGACTCCACCTTCATCAACGATCCACCTCTCATAGATTTTGCCTAGAAGAGGGGAAGAAGTTTGCATGGTGTCTCGGGAAATAAATGGACCATGTATGTATAGTGAGTGGCTGAATAGAAAGAACTTTCAAGGCTTGAATGTAATGAAAAAGGTCACTATCACCCCGAGTGTCCTAGATTGAGAAAAAAAGAAGAAAAACAAGTATCTTTGTTAGAAGTTTCTTCAGGGGATGAGGAAAGAGAGGTAATGATGGCTAAACAGGGGCGTGGTAAAGCAAAAGAAGAAGAAGAAAGCAAGGAAGAAGTAGATGAGGAACATCAGGAAGAGGAACACCGTAGTAAGAAAAAGAAGGCATCTAGAAGGAGAATTAGCCAGTCAGACTTTCCTTTAGGACAAGGAATTGGAAGCTATGACTTGTTGTCCGACCTTAAAGAAAAGGAAGCTCATATCACCTTTGGTCAATTACTTGCTTTGTCTCCAAAACTACGGAAGGAATGGGGAAAACTAGCAAGCACAAGAGTGTCAAAGAAGAAAAAGAAGAAAAGTACTATTCCTGTTGTTCAAAAGGTAGATATAGATGTTGGTGATGATGTACCTGTGGTTGATGTGATCATTGATGGTCAAGTGATTTCAAATGTGTACATTGATGGAGGTGCATCGATTAATGTCATGAGTGAGAAGACCATGATAGATGCTGATTTAAAATACTCTAGTACTACCTCTCCTTATCGCATCAAATTGGCTGACAACACTAGGGTTAAGACCTTGGGAGTTGTGAAGAATCTAGAATTGGATGTATGTGGAATTTCTATGCCGACTACTTTTCAGGTGATCCCTACCAAGCCAGATGCACGTGCCTATCCATTGATTTTGGGAAGGCCTTGGCTACGCAAGGTGAAGGCTGTTCAAAAGTGGGATACTAGAGAATTGATTTTGCAGGGAAATGATAAGAAGGTGTGCTACAACATTAGAAGCCGCAAAAATAAAGTTGTCAAGGAGGAGTCTTCAACATCAGAGAGTTCAAGCTCTGACTTAACCGATGAAGAAGAAGAGACAGGGTGTAGCTCTAAGGAGTCCAACTCAGAGGGTGAGGTGGAAGGAGTGGCCTTTGGTCTTTGTCTTGGTGCTGATTGAGATGAGTCAGGAAGGAACAAGGTGGTGGTGCAAGAAGATCCTGTAGAGACACTTCATGTGGAGGATGTGGAGCACACTAAACGATGCCAACGCAATGAAGAGCTTCTTGGTGATTCTCTATCAGGTAGTGAGAAGCTCAAGTACTTGGATATGCTAGATGATTTTCCATGTCTCTTTGCAACAAGCTATTCATAGGCTCGACCAGTCTCTCTTGTGGAGCACAAGATTGAGTTGAAGCCAGAAATTAAGCCAGTTGTGCAACGCTTAAGGCGATGGGGGGTGATCCAAGCTGAGGCACTAAAGAAAGAGGTAACACAACTACTTGAGGCGGGATTCATCTTTCCTATTGATGATTCAGAATGGATATCTCCTGTAGTTGTCACACCAAAGAAAGGAAATAAGTGGCGAGTTTGTGTGGACTTTCGTCCTTTGAATGCATGCACTAAGAGGGATCATTTTCCTTTGCCATTCCAAGATGAAATACTAGACGAAGTAGCAGGGCATGAGATGTATTCTATATGTGATGGGTATTCTGGGTACTTTGAAATTTGTATTCGGGAGGAAGATCAAAAGAAAACATCATTTGTCACACCTTGGGGAGTTTTTGCTTACAGAGTGATGCCTTTTGGGTTGACCAATGCACTGGCTACATTTCAAAGGCTCATGAGTCAAGTCCTGGAGCCTTACTTGGGAAAGTTCATACGGGTGTTTTTGGATTATTTTTGCATTTATTCTCGGCGCATAGATCACATGGAGAAGTTAAAGATGGCCTTAGCTAGGATTGATGAAGCAAAAGGGTGTCTTAATCATAGCAAGTGTCATTTGGCTCAAATAAAAGTAGTCTTGTTGGGGCATATTGTGTCTCAAGAAGGCCTACAAATGGATCCTGACAAGGTTCAAGCAATCATGGCATTGCCAAGTCTTGAGAGTGTCACTGGTGTTCGCAAAATTATAGGAAAAAGCAAGTATTATCAACGCTTTTGTGATGATTTCACAGAGATAGTGCATCCCGTGAACTTGTTGACAAGAAAAGGAGTTTCTTTCCGATGGGGTGTGGAGGAACAAGAGTCTTTTCAGCAACTTAAGGAGGCCATGAGTAAGGGCCCAATATTGAAGCCCCCTGATTGGTCTCAAGACTTTTACGTAAATCCAAGTGTATCTTTGCATTCAGTTGGTGCTGTATTGCTACAAAAAGGAGAGGCAGGTAGAATGCAACCCATCTATTATGCCAGCCGACAGCTTACAGATGTGGAAACAAGGTATGAAGAAATGGAGCAGCAAGCTCTCTCTTTGGTGTTTTCCATCAAAAAGTTTCGCTCCTATTTATTACCTCGACCATTTTTCTTCCTTAACTCTCAGTCTGTATTAGCATATCTAGTTCGCAAGCCTAATCCTGGGGGGAGATTTGCAAAATGGTTGTCAGAGCTTCAAGAGTTCTCTTTCTCTTTTGTCACTGAAAATACCACTAGGTCCAATATGGCAGATTTGCTCACAGGACGGGAGGATCTAGGAGAAGAAAAGAAATGTAAGGATAACATTAAAGATGAAAGGGATACACCACCAATAGCTTATGTTTTGTCTTTTGATGGGGCTTTTAGTCCTTCATGCCAACAAGGAGCCGGGGGGATAGTCTTGATGAATCCTAAAGGTCAAGAGGTATGGGCAAGAGGACAAGAACTTCCAGGTATCACAACTAACAATGCAGCTGAGTATAATGCTTTGATTCTTGGTTTGGAGGGTTGTCTTCAAAGTCAAGTTAAAGAATTGGAAGTAAGAGGAGATTCTCAGCTTATTATAAAGCAAATGCAAGGGCATTACAAGACAAGAAGTCCTCATTTGAAGGAGCTTAATCAAAAGGCTATGGCACTATGTAGTCAGTTTGATTTTTGCAAGTTTGTTCATATAAATAGAAAAGAAAATCAAAGGGCAGATGAGTTAGCTACTCAAGCCATTGTAGTACAAGACCGGGGGGTGGTTTCTTTGGTAGACACTGGATGGCCAGAACTGCAAGATGTTCAGCAATATGTGGAAGAAGGCATGTTTCCTCGAGGGTTAACTCCACAACAGAAGCAAAGATTGGTAAGGAAGTCTTGTCCCTATATTATTGTTGATGACATTCTTTATAAATTAGGAAGGTGCTCCGTCGGGTGGTCCATCCCATGGAGACTAGGAGAATCCTAGAAATGTGTCATGAATGCTCTGGTCATTTTTCTTCAGCAAGCACAGCTAGGAGAATTCTTAATGCAGGATACTTTTGGCCACGCCTCCATAAGGATGTATATGAATGGTGTTGAAGTTGTAAAGTATGCCAAAAGTTTGGAAGGCGATAGTTGATTCCTGGGCCCTTGAAGCCTATCCCAGCATATGGACCATTTGAGAGGTGGGGGTTGGACTTTGTGGGACCACTCCCTTGCTCATCTCAGGGCAAGCATTATTTATTGGTGGCCACAGATTATGCGACTCGATGGGCAAAGGCCAAGGCCATAGTCAATAGCAAGGCAAGCACAGTTGCAAAATTTCTTTTTGATCAAATTTGTTCACGCTTTGGTTGTCCTTTGGAAATTCTCATTGATGGAGGAACCTCTTTTAGAAATGAACTAATTGAAGATGTGGTGCATAAGCTAAAGATAAATCATAGCATGTCCATGCCATACTATCCCCAATGTAATGGCTTGGTTGAGAAAACAAATGGATTGTTGTGCAATTCAATGGGAAAGCTTGTGGACACCAAGAAAAGGCATTGGGATAGGCACTTGGCAGAAGTTTTATGGGCTTATAGAACCACACACAAGCTAGCTATTGGGTTTACACCATTCCAACTAGTGTATGGAATAGAAGCCATTTTACCCATTGAATTGGAGATACATGCCTTCATACAGCTGTTGCAAGAATAGAAGGACAGGAGGATGCCTATGCTCAATGCTTGGTATAGCTAGAAGCCTTGGATAAATGTAGATTACAGGCCTTACAAAACTTGGAATCTTCTCAAAAAAGGTGCAAGGCCCGTTTTGACACCAAATTACGCAAGAAGAAAGATATTGCAGAAGGAGATTTGGTAATGAGATTTGATAGCCATCTGGACAAGCGGCTAGATAAAAAGTTTATCGGTCGATGGGAGGGACCATATCGAGTCAAAAAGAAGTTCACGAATGGAACCTATCAGCTTGAGGAGGTTGATGGCATGGTGATACCCAGACGCACCAATGAGTATCACCTTAAATTCTTCTATGCTCGACCACCTTGAGGGCCAGCAGACCCTCTCTGTACTAGAGAGGATTTGCTGGGGGGGGGGGAAGATGTGATGCCAAAAATTGATATTTTTAACTTAGCATTGATATTGTTTTTCTCTATGTTTGATAAGAGTTTGAGTATCAAGTGATAGCCTAGCGGCTCTCACTTATTTCTATTTTCTATGATATTGTATGGGATGGAGAGGATGAGTGGAATGGCTCATTGTAAATACCATAGGTATGAATTATAAATACCTTGGTATGGGGTGAGAGTTATTTGTGTATTGGATATTATGGAGTTTTTAGAAAATAGGAAGAGTGAGTCATATAAAGAGGTCGACTCATGTCCATGTGTTCCAATAATATAAGAGAGGTCACATGCCAAGCGTGTGGAAGGCATGTAGAGGAGTGTGAAGTCAAGAGGAATCCTTCTAGAACTCCTATGTGGAATAAGGAGGATGTGGACATGTGAAAAAGAGGGGGTCCCTATGGGCTCCATGTGGGGAGACTCTTGACTTTCTCAATATTTTAAGAGCCTTGAGCATCTTTTGATGGGACACATGGCAAGAGTAGCCAAAAAGGACATGGATGGTGACATACGGGCTTATGTGATTGATGGGGAAAGGAATCTACAAGCAGCAATTGTAAATGGGTGAAGGAGGGTAACAAAATCTTTATTAAAGGAGCCCTCCTCTCCCTTGTTCATCAATCTCTTCGACCATTAGGCCTCATGTTGCTATAGCTCTAGTCTCCCCAAGCCTCTTCCATGAGCCTTCTCTCCCTCTTGTAGATATTCTCTTATGTAGACTCTTGAGTCCATCTCTCTCTAGTTTATTCTCTCTCTATGAGTAGTCTTGGAGCTTCCGCTCCCTCTTGTTTGTATGAAACCTCTTCTTCTCCCTTGTGTTTGTAGTGTTGAAGTGGATTCTCACTCTATTTGTAATAAAGGTCACTTCAGGTTCTCTCTGTCTTGAGTGTCTCGTCCCTTTTCTCTTTTAAAGCCTTGAAAGTTCTTTCTATTCGGCCGCTCATTGTGCATACATGGTCCATTTGTTTCCCGAGCCGCTATGCAAACTTTTTTCCCTCTTCTAGGCAAAATCTATGAGGGGTGGATCGTTGATGAAGGTGGAGTCTTGAGGGAGCATCTTGCTCAAGCGAAATGAGCCTGGGTGGAGGGTAGTTTTCATGACAGTTTGACCCCCTGTTAGTGTTTTGCTCATAACTTTTTGCTCGATAGTGCGATTGTAATGAAATTTATATCAGCGTGAAGCTCATTTCAAGATGCATGTTTATATGTGATCAGATTTTGAATCAAAAACTGGTGCAAAAAGTTATGAGTCTCTGTGTCTGACAGTCTATTTTTATGATAGTTTTTACCCCTGTCTAGTAAACTATCTATAACTTTTTGGCCGCTTCTCTGTTTCTTACGAAACGTATGTCAACGCGAATATCTCTTTAAGGTGCATGTCTCTATGTGTTAGATCTTGAATTAGATACTACTGCAAAATGTTATGAGTCTCTGTGTTTGACAGTCTGTTTTCATGACAGTTTTTACCCCCTTCCAGTAAACTATTCATATCTCTTCAACCGTCTGTCTGTTTTCAATGAAACTTATATCAGCGCGAAGCCCATCTCAAGGCACATCTCTTGTGTGCTTGAATCTCTAATATCATGTCTCTACTAAAAGTTATAGGCCTCTGTGTCTTATGACAGTTTGTAGAGTGTTTTGAGCTGTGTAAATGTGTCTATGAAGGAGGTGCAATGTTTCCTCGGAATCTACCTATCTGACCCAATCATCCCCTTCAAACTCCTCGATTTATATCAGTTCATGTCATGTTGAGCTGCAAGATCTTCTTTCAACAACGTATCGCTCTTCTCTTTGGCACAGACCGGCTCGCTGAGATTATGGCCTTTGCTGATCCTTTCCTTCTCCCTATGCTTGATTACAATATCACTTGGGATGTTACCGTCTTCATTCTCATCTGAGGGAGGAAAGTATGGTGTGGTATCTTGGCATAAAAGCTTCTTTCTAATGTCCCATTCTCAATGATAAATATCTTTGTCAGTCAGTTCGAAAGCAACACGAAGTGAAGAGGTGTGTGAAGTTTATTACCGCCAACTTCATGTCACAACACCCACACTTACTTCCAAGCTTACACTTAAGAGGAAGGCACCCACACTTACTTCCAGGCTTACAAGAGAAGAGGGTGAAAAAGGAAGAGAAGCAACTTTGAAGAAGGAGAAGAAGCTTCCATACCTCTATCCAAGGTAAGTCTCTTTACGGTTGATCTTTTTTGGAAGTTGCTCTCTTTGGATTTGTCCTTTGTCGTATCCAAGAAACAAATGATTTTAATATCCGTGTTACATTTTTGTGTCGGGCGCATGTCCTTTTCTACTTTTAAGAATAGTCTATCTATCGAAACACATCTATAGATGCATCTCAAAGCACGTCTAAAACCGCATCTACAGGCGTGTCTAGGCTCTTTGCAGACACAGGCAGCCGTGTCTATAAATGCACTATTATATGTGAAAATAGATGTGCTTCTCAGACGCGCCTATAGACGTGCTCCGATAGTAATCTTTTCTGACAGTAATATTTTCTTACATTCCTCTTTCTTCTCAGCTCATCAGTAATCGTCTTTTTTTCTTTTTTCCAGTTCATCATGTGGCCAAGAAGCTCTTCAAGCTCACCTGATCTCCGAGAGTCTATTTTTAGGGACTTAAATAATCTTTTAGGGCACCCTCCTAGTCTTGCGGAGTTATACAGGTATATGACGGGTACTCTAAACACCCCCCGGGAGTCGGTACTATAGACTCCAAACCACCCCACACCAGCTGAGATTATGCCAATGGAGTCGGCACAACCCAACCAGTGTACTCTTGTGTAGTCGAGACTCGGTTCTCTAGCTATGAGTGGTCCACGTTGTCCCGTGCAGTCTCCACCTACGAGTGGCTAGCGTACTAGCTCGACATAAAACAGTAGCAGGCGTAGGAGCAGGGAGAGTAGTGGCGGATGCATGGCACAGTGCTTTGGGAGGGGTGGTGGTGGGGACGATGATGATTTGGATGTGCCTCCGAGTGTTGGTACGATCTTCTATGACATCACTCAGACAAGAGGCATCTTGATGGATGCACGGGGGGAGGTCATGGCCTTCATGCACTCTGTAATTGCTAACAATTACAAAGATTACTTTATCCACAAAAAAGACCATCCAAAGAGGTTGGCTGATGAGACCCTTGCTGCTGTTCGCTCTAGGTATCCTAACCCCCCCAATCATCAGTTCATAGATAAAAAATGGGCCAAGTCAAAGATTGTTACAATACTTGGCAATAAAAGATCTTTGCTTAAGAGGCAGGCACTAGCTGAGCTTGCTAGGCTCGAGGGAGGTCAACCACCAAGGGGCTCGCCCCACACTGCTCACAAGCGAGTGGAAGAAAGCAATGAAGTCAGCGAGGGAGGACCCCAGTCTGCAACACGTGGAGGCATGAAGGATCCAGATGGAGCATTATGAAAGCGTGCTTTTTGGAGCAAGTGGTGTTGAATCATGGGAGGCCCAATTTGTAAGTATCGAGATCTCAAATTATATTGCTTATGTAGTTTATTAGGAGGTTGTTTCTTTGCACTAACCCCTCCGCAAATTGTGTTGTCTTGCAGTTGAGATCGTGGGCAGATACCCTACTCCTGTCGAGATAGCCTACCACCACCACCATTGCAGAGGAGAAACATGGAAGCACTTCTATCATGACGGGTTGATTACTGAGGAGCAGTATATCCGGGCTACTGCAGCGGCCCTCGAGGTATTTGAAAGTAATTAAATAATGTTAATATTATAAGTAAAGATTTGCTTTTTCATACATTGATATATGTTGTCCCTTGTTTACAGGTCCCTGCACAAGAAGACGAGGAAGAAGACGAGGAAGGAGGCAGAGAAGGGAGCACAGAAGGGAGCGTGAAAGGAAGTGAGGACGTGGAGAACATAGATTAGTCGTAGAAGTAGTGCTTTTGTACTTGAAGCACATGATGTGGCTTAGCTTCGTGCTATATGTACATACAAGCACTTTTTGAGATTTTAATTTTATTGCGTTTTGGAGTTGTAATGTTTTATTTGGAATTGTAATTAAAATGCAGTTGGCTGTAAGAATTGAATTACACAATGTAGAAATGGGATTCCTGTAACTATATAGCATACACAACATACACAGCATTCTGTAAATAAAAATATATATATTATGTAGCACATCTATCAATGCATCTTCATATGCGTCCGTCTATTCGGGGAGTGTCTATTTGTGTGTCTATAAGACCGTTTATAAATGCGCCTATACATGCATTTAACGATGCGTCTATTTGTTTTTTAAAATTTTTAGCATAGCATCTAGATGCGTGTCTATACATGCGTCTATCTGCTAGATAGATGCATTGTTAGATGTGGGTCTCTAGACCTCCTCTAGATGCATAAATAGATGCGCCCGTAAGTTTTCTTTTAAGTTCAGTAAACGCGTCTGTGGGTGCATTGTCTTGTGGTGCAAATTTTGAAGTCAACTCCTTTGCTACAACTTGATGCTATCATTGAATTTTAGGGTTAACTTTATGACATGTGTCGATGATATCATCAAATTATGTCATAATTTGTAATTTTTTAAAGGGTGTAGGGTACTTTTTGGGTGAAAAGTGACATACAAGACTATGTTCAAAATTAACTTTTTTGCAAAATTTTCTCTAATTGCCTCTCTTTTTTGCAAATTTTTTCCCTAGACTTCTCTCTTGGAGAGTCACCCACAATATTCCGAGCGTGATTATTTATCTTAGCCACATAAAAATTTCCTATTCTCTTCCAAGCCACTCTTAGAGCATCGCCTGCGATCTTCCAACCTGATTTTTTATCTCAACCACATAGAAGTTGTAGCTAATAATGATCAGGTGCAAGCATCATCATCACAAACTCAACCTCCACTTCATGATGAGGCTAGTGAATTTGTTGAGCTAGAGCATGAAGCTATTGAGAAAACTAGAGTAGGTTCAACTATTGTACAAGCACGGGAGATTGGTACCACTGTTGATGTTTAGTTAGACATTTGTTTTTTCATATAAATTTTGACATATGGACATATTTTAAGATATTTAAATGATTTGGTTTTTTATTTTTCATATGGATTTCACATGTACTTAATTATAATATAAATAATAATATCTTTCACATCATTTGGTCTGAATTACATTTCTATACCATCACTGAGATAATGAAATCTTAGGGTGACTTTGTGGATGTAAAACATTTATTGCAACCTTTAAAATAAAAATTCATAATCTAGCATGTGTTTTGAAGATGATATTCTTTGCGCTACATTTGAGTTCTCCAAAATGTGCCACCTTCTTTCCTTTTGAGCCAATCTGAAAGCTAGCTTAACTTGTAATGTATTGACTTTCTTCTTTGGCTTGAAGCCTTTGTAGTATTCCTTGATAGAACCATTGAAAGACTTCTTTTAAACTAGATTGGCTTTCTCTTTTTCTCCAAAATGTTGTGTATGTCTAAAGAATGCATTCCATGCCATGTAGTGTGATTTCTCCATTCCCTGTGTGGACTAAATTCCAGGGCATCTATATTTTTTTACAAAGAAAGGAATGTGATTGTAGATTATATGATGTTTTGATACATAGGCAAGTGGGCATTAGAAATACATAAAAATAATATTGTTTGCTTTAAAAGAATACATGTACAAAAACAAGATATTGTTCTTACCATATAGTGAGTGATGTTACATGTTGTCAAAGCCTCTTTCATTGCCTTTCCAAAACTCTTTACTCCTTTAAATGCTTGTTGATCATTGTTGCTCCAGGTAGCTTGGTCACAAAAAACAAAAAGCTTATCTAAGCATTTTCACACTTTTGCCATGACCTCTCTTACCAATCTGTCTGCCTGATGATCTTTGATAGCATTGTGTACTTTTCTCCACAAGTTATACTTTATCCTTGATATGTATGTTGTTTTACTGCCATTTATTTTTCTTTTCTCTGGATGAGACAAAAATCTTCTTGCCTTCACTCCACCAATAGATGGCTTGATAGGGACATCTTTTTCATTTGTAGATTTTTATCTCCTCCATGGAGACCTGTTGGAACTTGGGAAGAGAGGAGAGATTCATCATGGAGGTGAGTGAGAACACATGAGAGAGGGAAGTCCCTCTTTTATAGAAATGGAGAGAGGGTGGCCTAAATCAATGGCACCTCTCCTACATCAAAGGAGGTAGCTCCTAAATCATAGGAACTCCACAATCATAGGCACCACCCCATGTGGGGGCCTTTGCATTACATCATCACCTGTGTCATGGTCTATGGCACTATAAGTATGCCTCTCCTACACACACGCACACAACCATATGACTACTAGTGGATGCATACATGCATCTAGCAAGCCCTTGATCACATATATCCCAACATACCCCCCCTCAAAGGTTTGCCTCTTGCTATGTCAAGGATTCACTAGTCACAGTTTCTCATGCCATCTCATGGTGGTCAAGGATGAATCTATGGCTAGGATCTCATGCTAGCAAAGGTGCCCAAGGGTGAAGGTTTACAAAAATGGGATAGACCCCCCCAAATGGTTATCTCTCTTGCATGTATAAGGATTAATCATAGGCCTTTGTGTGGACCTAGTTTCTCATGTTTGCAAGAGGTACCATGGGAGCAAACACACATCACATGGCCTACATCATATGGTGACCAGAGGTGATTTACAAAAGACAAAACACATAACATTCTTTTCACAGTACCATTCTAGGTAGAGAACCTCAAAAATTGACCAAGTGATGAGAAATAAAATTCAAAAGACAAAGTGCTCAAAAGGCATAGTCTTTATCTTCTACCACAAAGTTTGATTCTTCATTTATTGATGGAGTCTTTTCTTCAGCCTTCAGCAAGATTTTCTTTGTTGTTGATGTAGCTCTTCTTCACATGAAATGCTTCATTCTCTTGCACAACAAGACAAAGCACCCACAGATGTGCACACAGGCGCGTTTACTGAACTTTAAAAAAAAACTTACGAGCACGTCTATTTGCATGTCTAGAGACCCGTATCTAATAGCGTGTCTATATAGTAGACAGATGCGCGTATAGACGTGCATCTAGATGCCTAAATAGATGCTCTGCTAAAAAATTTTAAAAACAGACAGACGCATCGTTCAACGAGTGTATATACGCATTTGTAAACGGTCTTATAGATGCTTTTATAGATGCACAAATAGATGCTCCCCGAATAGACAGACATGTATATAGACGCACTGATAGATGCACTACATAATATTTTTTTTAAAATTTACAGAATGCTGTGTATGTTGTGTATGCTATATAGTTACAAGAATCCCATTTCCACATTGTGTAATTCAATTCTTACAGCCAACTGCATTTTAATTACAATTCCAAATAAAACATTACAACTCCAAAACACAATAAAATTAAAAGCTCAAAAAGTGCTTGTATGTACATATAGCACGAAGCTAAGCCATGTCATGTGGCTTCAAGTACAAAAAATAAGAGGAGTGTACATACAAGAGGCACGAAGCCAAGCCAGTGGCTTTAAGTACAAAAAAGAGTAGCTAGCACTACTTCTATGACTAATCTATGTTCTCCATGTCCTCGCTCCCTTCCATGCTTCCTTTTATGCTCCCTTTTGTGCTCCCTTCTCCGCCTCCTTCCTTGTCTTCATGCAGGGACCTGTAAACAAGGGACAACATATATCAATGTATGAAAATTCAAATCTTTACTTATAATATTGACATTATTTAATTACTTTCAAATACCTCGGGGCCCGCCGCTCCAGTAGCTCGGATATACTACTCCTCAGTAATCAACCCATCATGACAAAAGTGCTTCCATGTATCTCCTCTGCGATGGTGGCAGTGGTAGGCTGTCTCGACAGGAGTAGGGTATCTACCCATGATCTCAAGCTGCAAGAGGACACAATTTGCAGAGGGGTTAGTACAAAGAAACAACCTCCTAATAAACTACATAAGCAATATAATTTGAGATCGATACTTACAAATTGGGCCTCCCATGATTCAACACCCCTTGCTCCAAAATGCACACTTTCATATTGCTCCATCTGGATCCTTCGTGCCTCCACATGCTGCAGACTGGGGTCCTCCCTTGCTGACTTCATTTCTTTCTTCCACTCATAATTGTGAGTGGTGTGGGGTGGGCCCCTTGGTGGTTGACGTCCCTCGAGCCTGGCAAGCTCCGCTAGTGCCTGCCTCTTAAGAGAAGATCTTTTATTGCCAAGTATCGTAATTTGACTTGGCCCATTTATCTGTGAACTCACGATTGGGGGGTTAGGATACCTAGAGCGAAGAACAGCAGCGAGGGTCTCATCAGCCAACCTCTTTGGTTGGTATTTGTAGTGGATAAAGCAATCTCTATAATTGTTAGCAATTATAAAGCGCATGAAGGCCATGATGTCCTTCCCCTATGCATCCATCAAGATGCCTCCTGTCTGAGTGATGTCATAGAAGATTGTACCATCACTCGAAGGCACATCCAAATCATCAGAATCATCATTGTCCCCACCACCACCCCTCCCAAAGCACTGTGCCATGCATCCCCCACTGCTCTCCCTACTACTATGCCTGTCACCATGTCGTGTCGAGCTAGTATGTTGGCCACTCGTAGCTAGAGACTGCATGGGACTACGTGGACCACTCGTAGCTGGAGAACCGAAGTCTCGACTACACAGTAGTATGCCGATGGCTCTGCGAGATAGAAGGACCTCCTGATGGCATGGGAGAAGGGGCATAAGACAGCATGGGGGAAGGGGCATAAGACGGCATGGGAGAAGGGCCTCGTCTATGTAGCTGGCTGGGTTGTGCTATCTCCGTTGGGGTAATCTCAGCTGGTGTGGGGTGGTTTGGAGTCTATAGTGCCAACTCCTGGGGGGTGTTTAGAGTACCCATCATATATCCGTATAACTTCGTAGGACTGGGAGGGTGCCCTAAAAGGTTATATAAGTTCCTAAAAATAGAATCCCGGAGATTAGGTGAGCCCACAGAGCTTCTTGGCCACATGATGAACTGGAAAAAAGAAAAAAAGACGATCACTGATGAGCTGAGAAGAAAGGGGAAGGGAAGAAAAGATTACTGTTAGAGCGCATCTATAGACGCATCTGAGAAGCATGTCTATTTCACGTATAACAGTGCATCTATAGATGTGGCTGTCTGTGTCTGCAAACAGCCTAGACACACCTGTAGATGCGGTTTTAGACGTGCTTTGAGACGTGTCTATAGACGTGCTCTGATAGATGGACTATTCTAAAAAGTAGAAAAAGACATGCAGCTGACACAAAAACGTATCATTGATACCAAAATCATTCATTTCTTGGATACGACAAAGGACAAATCCAAAGAGAGCAACTTCAAAAAAAGATCAACCATAAAGAGACTTACCTTGGATAGAGGTATGGAAGCTTTTTCTCCTTCTTCAAAGTTGCTTCTCTTCCTTGTTCACCCTCTTCTCTTGTAAGCCTGGAAGTAAGTGTGGGTGCCTTCCTCTCAAGTGTAAGCTTGGAAGTAAGTGTGGATGCCTTCCTCTTAAGCGTCGAAACTGTGGATCTATTAATAGCAAAGCAAGCAAGCCGCACGAAGTATAAGTAATGTGAATGAAAGCAAAGCGAGTGCGCTAAAAGTAGATTTGAAAGTCGTGTCTATAAGCGTGTTTAATAGTGCATCTAAATATGCATGTAATTGCATGTCTAGATACACAGAACAGATGCGGTTTTAGACGTGCCTATGGACGTGCACCACAGAACAGACAGACACAGTTTTAGATGGGCCTTTAGGCACATCACATAGTTTTAAAATTAAATATTTGAAGAAAAGCAAATTTTTTTGGGTTGTTTGTTTGTAGGATGTCTTCATCTTCAACACGTAGCTCCAGTGAGGATGAATCCCTTCGTATCCACCATCACAAAATGTGGTTGGACCAAAAAATCAAATGCATGTGTGATCGATGTCGAGGAAACATGTATCGTGCACGCAGGATTACACTCAATCACATCTCAAAGTATGGAGAATGGGATGCGACTATAAACATGGTAAGTGTTAAAGAGTTAAGATTGATTGAGATACCTATGGGTGTTCATATGTTTGAGTTATGATCCCATTTTAATTTGATATAGGATGCAGTGCCACACCCGCATATGTTGCCCTATGCTCGTCGTGAGGAGGCGAAGCATCGGTGATATGAGGTGAGATCTTCAGGATGGACCATTACAGATGCATGGAGTGATGGTGATAGTAGCCCTCCACCATTACCTCATAAAGCCATAGAGGAGGAGGTGGGTGCAAGATATATATGTCCATCAATCCAAAGGGAGGGATGATAGCATTGAGCAGGACGATCTTTTTACTGCAACATCGACTCCACTATTTGAGGGGTGCACTTTCTCTGTTCTACGTGCCTCCCTTGAGTTACTAAACTTGCAAACCATCTATGGATGGAGCAATGCAAGTTTGAATGCATTACTCAAGTAAGCTTTAAAGTCTATTTTGCAAACATGGTGAATTATGCTAGTGGGTCAATTACTCGAATGCTTTTCCTCATTTATTATCTTCATGTGCAGGGTATTGTGTAAAATGCTTCCAAGGGAGAATAAATTACCGACCTCAAGAGATATGGCAAGGCAACATGTGACCTCTCTTGGAGGATTAGATTACAAGCGCATCCATGCATGCGTCAATGATTGCATTTTGTTTCGTGGACTACATAAGGATGCAAGAGAGTGCCCTACTCGTGAAGAGGCAAGATATAGAGCAGATCTCAAAACTTTGGACGTGCCTCGTAGTTTTGTGACATTTTCCCTTAATCCCTCGCATCCAACATATGTTCAAGTGCAAGTCCATTGCAGAGCTCATGTCATGGCATTCCTCCCATCGATCAACCGATGGCAAGTGGAGAACTCCTATAGACTCTCCTATGTGGAAGCATATTAAAGACACATGGCCAAGCTTCAAGGAAGAACCTAGGAGCTTGAGACTTGGATTGGGTATGGACGGTGTGAACCCATTTGGTCTCAAAGGCACCTCTTATAGTGTATGGCTAGTGATATTGGTGACTTATAATCTTCCACCCTCTATGGACATGTTATGCTGTCCCTTCTAATTCCAGGGAAACATAAAGTCAAAATCGTGCTGTTTATTTGGAGCCTTTGATTGACGGGCTAGAGATACTTTGGAGAGGTATCGAGGTGCATGATGTGAGTAGGCCTCCCTCGTCACAAGACTTCAACTACAAAGCAGTCTTGATGTGGATGATGCATGACTTCCTAGGCTATGGCGAGTGTTCAGGTAAGCATTGCACTTCTAATTATGAATAGGCAAAGGATGTGGCACCCTAAGCCCACCTTCAACTCTTAATTCATCTATTGTTCAGGCCTCACTACATCGGGTTACCATGCATGTCCTGTTTGTGGTCCTTCGCTAGTTGCCTCATGGGCAGACCTAGTGAATAAGGTAATCTATGAGAATCACCATCGATTTCTCCCACCTGATCATCCTAGATATGTTGCCCCTTGGAATGAAGTCCTCCCACAATCACTCACTGTGGGAGATTGGGTGAGAAGTTGGGACGGTGACGACTCCACCACTTGGCATGAGCCAGTAAGGGTTTGTAACTATTGTGTGCTATATTGGCTGGAAATAAAGATTGCTCGCTAACACCAGCTGGAAATAGATCCCACCATGCTTGAGAATGCTTGAGTTATGTCAGTGGAGGTGGTTTGTTTAGTGGAGGAGACATTTCCACGTTCTATTCTCACAAGCCAACTACATCTTATAGTGCATTTGGTGGATGAGATTGCTATATGCAGTACTATTGGTACAAGAGTCACTTGTATATATTTCTGAGTTTCTTGTTGATGTGGATAGCTCTCTCCCATGACTATGGAGAGATGATGAAGACCTAAGGCAATGGAAGAGCACATCCAGTGTTGGATGTGTAGTGCAAAAATAAAGCAAACTTGCAATGCAATACTAATTAGGGGAGGTTTAAGGTCTCAAAAGGGCATTTACTAAGGAATAGATTAAAGAAGAGATTAAGTTAAGCAAAAGTGACCTACTATGGTAACCCAAGGGTATAAGGAACCCTTGGCATTTACTAAGTTGGCATGGGTCATCTTGGCCCTTCGAGGATGGATCAAGGGCCTAGGATGTCTTGGATGGGGCCAAGGTTGACTTTAGTAGCCTCCAAATCTAACAAGGGGAAGGCCTAATAAAGAGGGATAAGGCGCTTCATTGTAGGCCATTAGATCTATTCAAGATCTATGGTGAAGATGGAGGCACTTCATGAAGGGCTAGGATTGAGGCGCTTCACAAGATGAAGATGGATGGACCGGATTGCAGCACCATATTGGATGGCTTGGATTGAAGCGCCATTTTCTGTCACCTCCTTCCTTGGATCCATGCTTGATCTATGACCCATATTGAAGCAACTTTGGCATCCATCCCCACCCTTGGATCCATCCCTTGATCTATGGCTTAGATAGAAGTGCTTTTTTCTCTCATCCCCTCCCTTGGATCCACCCCTTGATCAATGGCCTATTTTGAAGCACATTTTTCTCTCATCCCCTTCATTGGATCTACCCCTTGATCTAATGGCTGTGAATTTGAATGTAACCCTTGGATTAGAGACTAGATCAATAGCTAAGGGTGAGGATCATGGGTGAGAGGTCTCCTAACCCATAAATGCACATGTACTTTTGTACACCTCAATGTACCATTGTCCCACACAAAGGATCACTCTCATTAGTACACCTTAAATCCCTCTCTAATCCCTTAAATTAGGAAACACTAATTGGAGGCCCTTTTGAGATTCCAAATCTCCCCTAATTACTATGTGGAGTGTCAAATGCATTTTTGGGTTTTCAAGTTTGCTCTACTTATTTGCTATTGAATTGATACTAGTTGCAAATCAATAATGATGATTGGATGTTAATGTTTGAAACAGCAAGTTAATAATAAAATATTTAAAAATTTCAGGCTAGTTGGGTGGAAGCAAGGAAAGCTTGTCCAAACTTTATGTCTGCATGGTCAATGCCTTCGTGTCATTAGGAAAAAAGGGAGCTCATTTTGGGTCCTTGTAAGAAATTTTCTATTTTCTCTTTTATCTCTCATTTAAAATGTGGAGAAAGCAGTAAAATATGGATCTATGTCTGTTCAAGACTACAAGTGTGCTAGTCCAAGGAGGAATAAAGAAGTCCTTTTAAATAACTGAGAAAAAAGAAGTCCTTTTAAATAACTGAGAAGACGCTGCATTAAACTCTCTAGATAGATTCTCTTTCCATATAGATTCCACATCGATTTTGACGATGTTCCGACGGCCTCTCACAAAGAATCCATCACTAATTTGGTTTTTTTTTAACATTTGAATGGTTACTGTGAAAGATAAATGATGAGTATTATAAAAGCGAACAAGATGAAGAACCAAACCTCACAAAATGGTTGCATGCAACCATACTCCTGCAGAAGAGACTCAAAAGAGGCGACTACACCATTTGCACATTGATTTGGTTTTACAATATGCACCACTATAGAAAAGAGGAAACATTCTACTTGTAAATGCTAAGCGAAAGGAAAACATGAGCCTAGAGCTGGCTCCTAGTCTATGTACATATGGTGCGATGGACAAATTTACGTAAAATGCCCATTGAGAAATTCAAGCCCTCCATTTTCTAATATGACAATGCTATTGAGGTTTGTGGGTGACGGGAACAATGGATTGTATAGATACATTTTGACTCAACATTCAACTGCGAAAATGGACAAGACATTGTATGTTCGAGAAAGAATGGAGAAGGCACAAGAAATGTCGATAAATTTAGACTTGAAAGAGCAGTTGTAGAGGGAAATCAAAGAGCATTCAAAGACAAAGAATGAGCTACAAAGATTAAGAATGAAGAGAATGGTTCTTGGAGATAGACAACGAAGTAAGAAAATTCGAAACATTGCGGAGTTGAAAGATGGCACTGAAGGATGTAAGTACAAAGTACAAAAAGCAACGTAAGAGCACATCTTATTTAGGCATTGTATTTGTATATGTGTGTCTTCCTTGCAAGCTAATCTGTGATATTGCAAAGTGTGCATATTGCTGTTGGAATACTGAAAAGAAAGAGTAGAGTGGACACAAACTCAGAATACTTGCTTATAGAATGAAGAAGAAAGAGGTACTTAAGTAGGCACCTCATACAAGGTCACTGACATCACTGATGACCTCAAAGCTCCACAATCATCTCCTCAATCTGCTCCTAGATTCACTCAATCATCCTATGTGGCTTTTCCACCACCTAACTGTGCTTGTGGGCACCTAACTGTGCCTCTAGCACTCACACATAGAAACGTAAGGTGTGCCTGAGGCATACACCTTGAGATATCCCAACAAACCCCCCCTCAAGGAAATGCCTCAGGCTATGTCAAGGATACATCTAGTCTCATAGTTTCTCATGCCATCTCATGGTGGTCAAGGATTAATCTATGGCTAGGTTCTCATGCTAGCAAGGGTTCCCTTGGGTGTAAGGTAAACAGAAAGGGATACAAACAGACCTTCCAATGGTTATCTCCCCTGCATGTACATGCACACAATGTCTGCAGGAGGTACCATGGAACAAAACATACACATGGCCTACATCATAAGGTGACCAGAGGTGTTTACAAAACACACAAAACACAATGGTTTATTTTCATTCATTTTGGAGGACTATCCAGGCTGAGTACCTTGACATAAAAAGAGAGATCTGGAGCATACATAGAGATGATTTAAAATGCATAATCTTCATGGGATGCCTCATCTTGTGGAGGCAAAATATCCATGTCAAGGCAAGGTCTTACCACATGGGCAGTGTCTAGTGCCTTATAAGATGGTACTATGATAGAACAAGTGGATCTGAAAATCATATCCTTCAAGAGAACAATTATCTTGTCATCTCCATAGTTGTGTAGAGAAGCTCTGACCTTCATCTTTTTCTTGTACTTGGAATCAAATAAAAGTTCCATGAGAGGGTAGATTTCTGTAGTTGCTTCCTTTTTGGCAACCATTGTTTTGGCAATCTTCAACAAGGAAGTCAGGTTGGCATTTTCATCCTTTGTAGCATAATAAGACATTGCTTTATGTTTTGGCTTTTCACATATTTTGCATAAGCAAGCCATGAGAGGCTCTAACCCAAGTATTGGTAGTGTCTTCTCTCTTACAGGGCTTAGAATAACAACTGAAATGCTTCAAAATATAAGCATTTAATGTAGCAAAGTCTTGTGACCAAATTTCAAACAATGATGCTTTCACTTACATGCTTCATAGAAGTGGATGAAATAAACACTTTCCAATCAAAACCAGGTCTAGCAAGTCAAAACAAAACTGAATCCACACTTGTACTGAAGTTATTGAAAGCTTCAAAAAACCAGAAATGCTAGAGTAGCATTTTATGTAGCATCATCTTCAAAAACTTGTCCAAAACTGTCAAAACTGAAATGCTGAACTTGGAGGGCTTGTAGCTCACTCTTTAAAGCAAGGAAAAGAGGGCTTTCTGAAGCAAAAGAAAGCTCATATACCAGAGAAGGTCCAGCACAGAGGTTGGACGAAATGGTGCGCACTTTTGCCCGGGAGAGTTGCTACAGGCTGAAACTGAGTTTTGACGATTTCTCCCTCGTTACTGAACCAAATGACCTGAAAAATGGCTCAAAATCTTTGTCTTGAGGTCGCCCATCTACTCCTAAGAGGGCTCAGGCAATGGCGGAGTATGCAGGGAGTATTGAGCAACAGAAGAAATTCGCTGTTTGGAGAATGGCAGCCACCACAGACGTTTTTTCTTCAATTGCTTGCAGGTGGAAGTTCGCCCATACTAGAGGAGTTTCCAGCTCAGAGGGTTTGGGCAATGGCTGTTTGTAGATGGAGAACCAAGCTCTCAAAGATTTTGGGAAGAAAGAGGAAAATAGAGAAGAAGAAGATGAAGAAGAAGATGATGATGATATGCAACCATTGTTGCACCCCTGTACTCAGCCTCTGTGCTCGATAAGGCAACTGTAGGCTGTTTCTTGCTGCTCCAAGTGACTGCAGCACTCCCAAAAGAGAACACATATCCACTGGTAGATCGTCTATCAGAAATACTACCAACCCAATCAGCATCAGTGTATCCATGCAACTGTATCTGAACCCCAGCCTCATAAAATAGTCCATACTACAATGTGGACTTCACATTCCTAAGTATGCGTCTAGCTGCATCCAAATGCAGTTTCCTTGGAGCCTGCATAAACTGACTTACCAACCCAACAGCATAGCTCAAATCTGGCCTAGTAATAGTCATGTAAATCAAACTTCCTACTATGCGTCTGTACATAGTAGGGTCTTCCAGAAGCTCACCTGCATCTACGCTCAGCTTCACATTCTGCTCCAAAGGAACTGAAATAGGCTTATAGCCTGTCATTCCATATTTGGATAGCATGTCCAATCCATACTACCTCTGCAAGAGCTGTATCCCACTTGGTGATCTAATCACCTCAATGCCCAAGAAATAATGCAGCTCTCCCAAATCCTTTATCTCAAACTTCTGCCTCAATAGCATTTTCACATGAAGGATATCTTCATCACTATCACCTGTGATGATCAAATCATCAACATAAATGACAAGCAGCATAATCCCTTTCTCTGTTTTTCTCACATAGAGTGAGAAATTTGCCTTGGAAATCTGAAAGCCAATAGTGACAAGATACTGTCCTATCTTGTCAGACCATGCTCTAGGTGCTTGCTTCAAGCCATACAAGGCTTTCTTTAACCTGCAAACAAACTCAGGATGAATAGCATGAACATAACCTGCTGGCTGCTCCATAAAGACCTCTTCTTGCAAATCACCATGCAAGAAGGCATTCTTTACATCCATCTGATGTAAAGACCATCCCTTTGATGTGGCCATAGCAATGGCTACTCTTACGGTTGCCATCCTTGCAACCGGGCTGAAAGTTTCTTCATAATCAATGCCATATGTCTGTGCATACCCCTTGACAACTAATCTTGCCTTGTATCTATCTATTCACAGAACCATCTGCATTGTGCTTGATCTTATAAACCCACTTACAGCCAATTGCATTCTTGTCTTTAGGCAAAGGCACCAATTCCCATGTAGCATTTGCATCCAAGGCATCCATTTCTTCATCCATGGCTTTCTCCCATTTTTCATTTCCCATGGCTTGCTCAAAAGAAGTGGGTTCTGGTTCCTGTATCACTTTGACCATATAGGCATAGTGAATGGCTATAAATCCATCATATTTCAACCTATCCACAGGATACCTAACCCTGGTAGACCTGCGCAAAATAGGCTCACTTCCAGGTGCTCTCAAAACATCCCTGGTCTTCCTTACTCCAGGTGTAACAATAGAAGGAATACCCAACTCATCATCAATGCTCCGTTCTGAGCCACTGGATTCACCATCCACACAAGAGTGACCTGCATTCACATCAAACATGGGCTGATCTACCTTCTCTTTTCCTTTTCGTGACACCTGCATACCACTCTCTGCATTGCTTTGACAAGATTCTCCTGATCTCAATCTGCCTGTCCATGGCGAAGTATGTTAACCTCTGCTAGACGACACTACAGGTCCACTGATATTTTGTGATTGCTACTGTGAATTCTGTGCAGCATTACCATTTTGTGCATCTACATCAATCATCACATTTACTAGTTTATACCAGCTACTCATCTCATCAAAAACAACATCTCTGCTCATTGTAAACTTACGAGTAGAAGGGTTATAGCATCTATACCCTTTCTGCTGCAGAGAATAACCAATAAAGATGCACTTCTCAGCTTTTGGATCCAACTTGGACCTCAACTCATCTAGCACATGGACATAGGCAATGCAACCAAAAATTTTCAAATGAGAAATATCTGGTTTCCTACCAGTATACATCTCCTCTGGCGTCATGCCATGTATTGATGCAGTGGGAGTCCTGTTCATTATATAAACTGCTATAGCAACTGCTTCAGCCCAATAATAATCTGGTAGATATTTTTCATTTAGCATAGCCCGAGATACCTCTCCAATATGCCTGTTTTTCCTTTCTGCAATTCCATTTTGCTGTGGGGTATGACTGCATGAATATTGCTGCTTTATACCATGCTCCTGCAAGAACCTTGCAAACTCATTTGAGAGGTACTCTCCCCCTCCATCTGACCTTAGGCATTTTATTTGTAGGCCTATTTCTTTTTCAACGATAGCTTTGAAAGCTTTGAAGTGCCCAAGCACTTCACTTTTCTTTTTCATAAAATACACCCAAAGTTTTCTGTTGAAGTCATCAACAAATGTGACAAAATAGTGACAGCCACCAATAGATGCAGCTTTAGTAGTCCACACATCAGACTCGATTAATTCCAATGGCTTTTTACTCTCTTGAACATGCCTAGGAAAAGGTTTCCTTGCCTGTTTCCCAAATTGACAGGCTTCACAAACCTTGTGCATTTCTGCAACCTTGAATTTAGGCAATCCTGCAACAATATTTTGGGCTTGCATTGATTCAAGTCACTGTATATTAACATGACCAATGCGTTTGTGCCAGATATCAATATCTGCAACTACACCGGTCCCATGTGCAAACATTGTTGAACTCAATTCAGGCATGTCCGCATCCAACGTAAACATCCTGCCCTTCTTCTTTCCTTTTGCTATCAAGCGACCATTATTTTTCATATCCTCAACAAAGAATCCATGAGGATTAAATCTGACCTGCAAGCCCTGCTCAACCATCTGACCAATAGAAACCAGGTTCTTGGTGATGTTTGGGACATGAAATACATCAGACAAGTATTTCTTTTTCCCATCCTGCATAGACAAAGGAATTTTGCCAATCTGCACAATAGGATGTGCAGTATCATCACCAGTCTCCACAAATCCTGGTTTTTCCATTTTCCTTGCATCCCGCATCCATTCAGCATGACCTGTCATGTGGTTTGATGCACCTGAGTCAACATACCACACATCATTGCTTTCTTCTGCACTTGTCACAGAATTTGTCATATGCTGTACCATAAACAAATGCTCATTTCTGTCATCACCCTGTCTACTAGAGGATGCATAATTGCCTTGCTGCAATTTTCCATTCATAATGTCATTCTGCTTTTTGTAGCAGTCTTTAGCCATATGCCCCATTTTACCACAATAGTAGCATTCAACATTGCTGTTTACATTTTGGCCTCTCTGCCATCCACCACGACCTCTTTGGCTCCCCCTGCCTTTAGAGTTACCACGTCCTCCTACATAGGACTGGTTTTCTTGCATTTCCTGCATATTCGGATTTCTACCATGGCCCGCAGAGATTGGCCTCCTCTACCTCTGCCTCTACCCCTTCTAGCATTTGAGTAGAAGACAGTTTCTTTTGAAGTTCCTCCTGAAGAAGATGCACCACCATTTCTCTGCTCTTCAGAAATTAGAAGAGCAATCAACTCCTCAAAATCAGGAAATTTTTCACGGACGGCAATGGATGTCCGGAACTGTGCATAATCCTTTCCTAGACCATTCAAGGTCACAGAAACTAAATCGTCATCATCCACTGGCGACCCAATGGAAGCAAGTGCATCCACAATTTTCTTCACCTTCATGTGGTAGTCATTGATGCTCATATTTTCTCTCTGCACATTGTGCAGCTCCTGCTTGAGCTACATTTTCCTGGCTTGCGTATTTGTGCTGTACATTTTTGCCAAAGTATCCCATGCCTCCTTTGGCATACTTGCATCTTGAATATGCACAATCATGGAGTCCGAAATACTGATAGATAGCCAATACATAACTTTTCTGGCTCTCTCACGCCATCCTTTAAATGCCTGCATTTCCTGTTGATTGGGAACATTAGGAAGAATAGGTTCTTCTTCATTTCCTGTAATGAACTCCCAATAGCCTGTTCCCATAAGGAAATTCGTCATTCTAAACTTCCATGCCTGGAAGTTGTTCTTGTCAAGCTTTTCAGTGACAATCTATGAAAGAGAATCAGATGCCATTTCAGAACACCACAAAATATTCTGTCACTGCAAAAAACACAGCTTTTGCCTCACACGGGCAGATCTGCAAAACTGACGAAAGTGGTATTTCACCACACAGTCACTTCCTAGTGATAATTTTGCATCAACAGGAAACAAGCATGAATCTGCAACTCCCAATATCTCTGCACACAGGCATACGATGCAATTTCTGTGGCAACTTTTCACCGACTAGCCAAGCAATGGTCGCACAGCCAAAACAGGGCCTTTTTCCTATTGCCTACGAAGAACTTCCGCCTTCAAAATGGGCCCCGCAGCATATAATGCCCTCTCACCACACCATGAAGGGCGTCTCAATCTGAAATAGTGCACTCTTGCACTTCCGGTTGTGCTATCTGTAGAGATTTGCTCCCAAACTCGAAAAAGGAAAGCAACACTGGTCCTCTTACCAGGACACTACGAACTTGGTTTGCTTTCTTGAGCTCCTTACCACGAACAAGGCTCTGATACCATGTGAATATAGTGGGAGAGAGGGAAGGAGTCTCACTTGAGGCTTTCTCACAAGCACAATGGGGGAATACACACAGGTGGAGGCTGAAAACAGTTTTTCTCTTCTTAGTTGTGTAAGCCAAAAGAACTCAAATACAAAGAAAATAGAAGAACCCTATATGTGGGTCTCAAACCAAACTCAACTAAGGTGGCATACTAACTGAGCCACAAACTAGAGTAGATAAGGATAGCTGTCATCCAGCTATTATTCGTGGGCAGTGTACCAACCGCATCTCCAGCTAACAAGTCGCTGATATAAATACACAACGGTCACCCTGGCATATCGCAAGTGGAGCTCGATATCTCAACAGCCAATCCACATGAATATCCTTTGGAAGTGCTCTTAGATACTGAGGGTATGGCACATGAGATCCGTGGTGTGTACGAAAGAGGGCCCTTTCTTCTTGTCTTCTTGCCTTTGCATCCTCGTATCTTGTCACCCATCTTTTCATCACATCACTATTAAGCATGCAATAGAGGTTGATACTATTATGCAACTCCGTGTCTATTACTTTGTTGCGTCCTTTCCCATGTAACATGCACCCACTTAGAAATACCTCGCCAAATTATGGAAGATCAATTCTTACATTCACTTGAAAGTATGCCAAGAAAATGTGATGAACAAGCTTGAGTCAAAAAGCAAGCCTAAAAGTGAAAGCAACAGTACTCTCCCAAATTTCATTTCTGATGCTCCAGTGTAAAATTCTTCCCCAATATTTGGCTTAGGAAAATGTCTCTAAGTTCAAATTTGCATAAGAAACCTGCTTGCGAAAGGCCACATAGCTAAATCTTGCCATTGTTGTCCTCAAGAACCAAGTACTCCATTGCCTTCACTTCTAGCAAATCATAGCACCAATCCATATAAACCTCATAATAAGAGACGTTTATGCCGCAATCAGTGTTTTCTACATGGCAAGGATGCTCGTCAATGCCAAAGGCATTAAGCTGGGATGATTTTCAAAGCCCCACCACTAGTAATCATGCAAACAAGACCGACTCTTAGACCATAGGTTTGTCCTTTTCAAAATCCTATGCTAACATCATGAAATAGACTCACGAAGGCATGGATTTTGATGGAGATCAATTGTATTATGTAGGTTTTGGTGCTGGGTCAACATTTGCTTGGGTGTAGCCAATCATAGAACTATTTTTTAGGCCATTTTGGGCCACGATGCGATGCGCTTTTGCGTGAATATTTGAATTTGGTGTGGACTCACGCTCTTGTCGAAAATTTTCCTGACATCATGAACGTGCACTGGCATAATAATGACATGCAATCTTATCATGGTCAATAGCGTAGAGCTCAACACATGGTACTATATGCATTTACTCATGAGCTTAGAGACTGTTGCTCTACCTTTGGCCTGACTAAATCATGCAGCCTTTGCCCTGCCATGTTTGCTTGTGCAGCTTTGCCATCTGTCACTGTGCAATACAATCTTTTGCTGCATTGACCACCGTACTAATTTGAGCACAACCATGTTGGCCTGAAAACATCACAAAACTTTTGCCTTGCCACCTATCATTACGCAGCTTCGCTATCTATCGCTACACAACACAATCTTTTGCTGCGCTGACCACCATGCTGGTTCAAGCAATGATGTTGGCGTGGAGAGACCACCATGTTGGCATGAAGACCATTGTGGCAGACCACCATGGCATGTCAATCTCTAATGGGACCCCTCAAGGTCCACATTCGCAACCACTGCGCTGGATGTTGGAGCTATTTTAGTTCTAAACCAAGGAAAATAATATTATTTTAGAGATAGTTTAGTTGTATTCCTCCTAGTGCAACAATTTTTCAACCACCACACATGTTCTTGGAGCTATTTTAGTTCCAAGCTAAGGAAAATGTAGACATTTATAATTTAGTATAGTTTCCTTGCAACCACCGCATTGGTTATTGGAGTTACCATAGTTCTAAAGCACCGCGCTGGTTATTGGAACCATTTTCACTAACATAAGAACATTTTTTTGAACAATTTCTTGTGCAACGATCCCTATGGTTGCAATAAAATGTAAACAAGGGCAGAAATATGCCCTTTGTTCTTCATTCATTAGAGCCACTTTCACTACCGAAGTAACAACCAATAATAGTTTTAGCGATAATGGTACTTATACATTGAAATTGAAACAAAAGAAATTACATTAAGAAATTACATCTGATAGTTTTTGCGATAATAGTATAACATCGAAATTAAAAGAAAATAAATTACATCTGAAGCAAACATTTTAAAAAACATATTACATACAAAGATGCTAGCACTTTGTTTTTATGACACTTCTTTAAGAACTTGTCAACACCACCATTATGGTAGGACTAGGTGTCATGTTTTGCCCTTGTTAGCACATTCTTACACTTTTGAACTGGTGCCTTGTATACAGGGGACAATATGAGCACCTTGTAGTGTTGTCGTAGGTAGGACTTTCTTACAATTTTGACTTGGAACTCGTCATATGCAAGGGACAATACGAGCACCTCATAATTGAAATAACCTTTTTCATAGCAACTTCAAAAGTCAAGGCACTGGAAAAGGGAACTCAACTTGGAGGTGAGATCAATCGAGCACAACATTTGATAGCACGAATAGGGAACTCAATATGGTGGTGAGCTCTAGCACACTAACGCATGCTCTTAGTGTGTTAGAGCTAATCACCAAGTTGAATTCCTTCCCCAGTGCAGAAGGTTGTTCGCAATTACGAGAGGCTCAACACCAAGTTGAGTTCTCTTCTGGTGCCTTGCAGAACAATGTTGACCTGTTTCCCTTGGCTCCCCATCCTGCAACATTGCTGGTCATGAGGTTTTTCTTTCAAGTCTTTCAAGGAATTGCCTTTTTCATAGCAACGTCTTTCAAGGCACTGGTGGGGTTATCAAAGAATTGCTTCATTCAAGGCACCACTGGTAGAGAGAACTCAATGACGACCCGTTTCGCTTGGCTCCCCATCTTGTAACTCCCTTGGTCATGGCTATGGCTGGTGGAGTGTTGTAGGATGGAGAGCCAAGGCAAACAATGGATCCCATGACTTGGGTAGCATTATGAAGGGGCATTAAGGTTGCAGGAGAAGATTCATCATAGGGGTAGAAGGGGGCTTAGAGAGAGCATGGAAGGGGGTAGGAGAGAAATTTTTCGGGGTGCAGTGAATTATTTCTCTGCTCTTAAGGCCTTTATATAGCTAGACTTGTCGCCCTCCCAATCTTTCCCCCTTCATTTCTTGTGTCAGTTGTGTGACTCTAGGTGCCTGTCGCTACTAAGAGCACACAATCCACTAGCTGGATTTTGCTGGTAGCCCAGCCTAGCATAGGTAGTCATCTACATCATCCTCTAGCCATGACGTGCGATTAGATGGTTGCCATTCTAGAATTTCTTGGTCATCAGAGCCAAGATCTTGTATCAGTTGTGCGACTTTGGGTGCCTATCGCTGCTAAGAGCACACAATCCACTAGTTGGATTTTGCTGGTAGTCCAGCCTAGCATACGCAATCATCTACATCTTTGTCTAGCCATGATGTTCGATTAGATGGTTGCCATACTAGAATTTCTTGGTCATCAAAGCCAAGATCATGATAATTCAATAGGATGAGGGGGAAGGAGCAGTGGCACATACACCTAGCTTTGCTGGTAGCCCAACCTAGTGTAGGCGGTCATATACATCATTGATTAGCCATGACATGCCATTAGATGGTTGCCATGGAAGAATTTCTTGGTCATCGTAGCCAAGATCATAATAATTCAATGGGATGAGGGGGGAGGAGCAGTGGCACATACACCCAGCTTAGCTGGTAGCCCAACCTAGCGTAGGCGGTCATATACATCATCGTCTAGCCATGACATGCAATTAGATGGTTACCATGGGAGAATTTCTTGATGTAGGTGGTCATAAACATCATCGTCTAGCCATGATGTGCGATTAGATGGTTTCCATGCAAGAATTTCTCGATCATCAAAAAATGCTAATCTAGGTGTCTTGTGAGCTAGATGGCCCCTCATGCAAATTCATTGTTATTACAGTCAACTAAAGAAAGGAAAGATCAAAATAGGACATCAGATTAGCATTGAGTCGGTTCATCAGGTTGTAATAAAAACAATAGTTCTCATTCTAAACTATTGTTATTACAGCCTAATACACCGACTGAATGCTAATCTAAGCTTGTGAACTCGATGGTCCCTCATGCAAAGTCATTGCTATTATAGTCTAATTCTAGCTCAATGCTAATCTAAACTTGTGAATTAGATGGTCCCTCATGCACAATCATTGTTATTACAATTTGATTTTGACTGAATGCTAATCTGAACCTATGAATTAGTCGGTCCCTCATGCATGGTCATTGTCACTAAAACAAGCTCGGTGGCTATTTGGGATTAGTTTACTATTTGGGATTTATATTTTCCCTTTTTTGGGATTTACTAAAACAAGCATGGTGGTTGTTTGGGATTTACTAAAGGTTATATTTTGTGGGGGTTGCAATCAATCCTAAACCAACAAAAAATGCATTTTGTTGCCAATGCCTACCTCCTCTAGCCTTAACTATCATACAACTAGCCTGTCATATTCATCAATGTAATGTGTGGGGAATCTATCGGTACATGGGTCTTCAAAGATGGAAAAGATCTCACAAGATGTCTTGATTTGACAGATTAGAATATGTGAACAATTACATCTTGGATAGCAGGACAGCAAACAAGTTTTAAAACCTGACAAGTCTTGAGTGAAGGAACAGCAGAGGAATAGAGATGGAAAGCCACAGAGGCAATATTGACATTTTTCCTACCACCTGTCCTAAGCTTGATGAAGCCATTTTGCAAGGGGTCCCTCGACAACCCAAGATTTTTGTAGATGAAATTAATTGCTTGGAGGAGGAACATAGATTTCCCAAAAGTATCATTCACAAGATGGTCATATTACATGAGGAATTGTGGAAAGGCCTTCAATACTATAAGAATCCATAGTTTGCGAAGTATGTTGATGAAGGATCCCATTGTACGAAGTGTCAAGCCTGCATCCTGGAATCCTTGTGTAAATATAAAGTCCTTTAAAGGTCTCGGACTTAATCTCTTAGAATCTTGGATATATATTACCCAGGACTTTTTTAGGGGCTAACCACCCCTCTAATACAGTCGGCTTTTCAATAGAACTTGAGTTAAGTAGTACATTATCTTCTTTGAAAAAAAAAAAGTACATTGTCTTTGTATTTATCCATACTTAGATACAATGGTGGTCTCTTTTCAAAATGTAGAAGAGTAAAGCTTGGTTATATACTACTTGGTATATAACTTTAGGGGCTGACTATACATTTGGCTTTTCAATATAATTTCAGTTTTAAAGCAATAATTCGCCATTTATCCATCCTTGGATACAATTGCTTCACTCAACTGGACCTTATAATTTGAAAATGTTGCATTTAGTTGGATTCAAAGGTTCTATTTTCTTATGATTGATTCACCCATGACGTGCGATTAGATGGTAATTCTAACCATGTGATATGTTCTTACAGTCTATCTCAACTTAATGCTAGTTATTCTAAACTATTGTTATTACAACTTGATAAACCGACTGAATGATAATCTAAGCTTGTGAACTAGATGCAAAGTCATTATTATTATAGTCTGATTCTGGCTCAATGCTAATTTGAGCCTATGATTTAGATGGTCCCTCATGCACAATCATTGTTATTACAGTTTGATTCCGACTGAATGCTAATCTAGACCTATAAATTAGATGGTCCCTCATGCACAGTCATTGTTACACTAAAACAAGCTTGGTGGTTGTTTGGGATTTACATTTTCCCTTGTTTGGGATTTATAGATTGGAATTTATTGAAACAAGCATGGTGGTTGTTTGGGATTTACTAAAGATTATATTTTGTGGGGGTTGCAGGTAATCCTAAACCAACACAAATGCATTTTATTGCCAGTGCCTACCTCCTCTGGCCAGTGCCTACCTCCTCTAGCCTTAACTGGTGTTTGAGCTGATCCAATCATGATTGCATGATGTTCCAACCACTGAGTTGGACAATCACATCAAGTCCAAGCTAGCTTGGCTCTGATGTTTGAGCTGAACCAACCACATGGTTGCATGATATTCCAACCATCAAGCTAGCTTAGGACAATCACATAACTGTTTCTGAGCTGACCCAACCACGATTGCATGATGTTCCAATCATCGGGCTGGTTTAGGACAATCACATTAAGTCCAAGCTAGCCTGGTTCTGGTGTTTAAGCTAAACCAGCCACACGGTTGCATAATATTCCAACCACCAGGCTGGTTTAGGACAATCACATTAAGTCCAAACCAGCCTAGTAAACTATCCCAAAGCTCAATCACAAACAACCACCGGGCTGGTTTTTAGGCAACCACTAACCTACATTGTATCAAGAAATGAAATAAGTAAACTATCCCAAAGCTCAATCAAAAGCAACCACCGGGATGGTTTAGGCAACCACTTACCTATGTTGTATCAAGCATGTGTATGATGTGCTAGTTAAACATCTTGTATCTCGTCTGCTTTCTACAGATGTCCTTGTTATTTGGAGAAACTCTCGAGAGATGCATGAAGAATGGAAGCAATGCCTGATCAACCCAATCCAAGTAGTCTATGGGCTTCAATAGAATGCAAGAAAAGGAGAGACAGACTAAGTGCAAGAGTCATTGCAATAGTGGATATGTTTTGGCATGAAAATACAAGATGTTGGTAGGGTTGTCACTCTATGAACTTTAGAGTGTAGGCTAAAGCTTGTGAAGACTTGAGAATGGTACTTACCTGAATGGCTTGATGTTGCTTCCTCGAATGCTACCACTAATCATGACATCATAGCTCATTTTCTTTGCTTGGATGGTAATGATCGAATGCGTGCATCTACAACAACTGCTTCCTATTGTTGCTCTGCAAGGAGTGTTCTATTCCTCAAGTGCTCTGACCAAGCTTTTTAACTTTTCTATCTGACAGCCTCTATTTGCTTCTCTTGTAAGACATGGCAAGCTGCGTGTTGCCATGGCGATGATCAATGAAAGAAGACAATGCCAAACCAAAATAGAGAGAAGCTAGCTAGTGAGGCAAGCAAAGAATCCAAGACAACTTACCCCAAAGAAGACTGGAAAACCAAAGTTTGTGCAAGGTCACGTCAAGGTGTTGCAGGGCATTTGCAAGGCAGGGGCAGGTTGTAGGTACTTAATCTTCTAAGACCTAATGGGCGGGAGGTGTGAAAATTCAAAATTTGTAGGAGTAGAAAAATTTCAGCCGTTGGTCTCCTCGACTCTGACGATACACATCAGTAGAATTGGATATCCCAAACAAGGGCCTAAAATGCTTGAAAACACAAATAGGCCAAAGGGCAAGCTATCGAGTTTGGTGTTGTGTATTATAAAATGCAATGACCTTTGGCATGCTTATGAGCCATACATCAGTAGAATTGGATATCCCAAACAAGGGCCTAAAATGCTTGAAAACACAAATAGGCCAAAGGGCAAGCTATCGAGTTTGGTGCTGTGTATTATAAAATGCAATGACCTTTGGCATGCTTATGAGCCATATAGAAAGCAAGTGCATGGAAAAAGAAACAATTCAAAATTGTAAATAGTGAAATATCTTTTCACACGCACAAATTGCACTTGTTTGGATTCCACATTTTCAATCCATTTTGGTTTTCAACAAATTAAAAAAAAGTTATGGAGCATGCCCTCAAATGGGTATGCATCATTTTAGTACAACATTGGAGACCCATTAACCCATGCATAATGATCTCATTTAGGTGTGTCCTTGGGTTGAGGAGAAGCTCATGTAGTGTACTTTAGAATTATTACTTGGTTGCATGTATGTATAGAACAAAATCTTGATGTTTTTGAATAAATTGCTATATCCTATAGTCTTCAGGATGCATGCTTCACATGCAACATAGCACTTGTAATACTTTAACGGTCTCATTCCAAATCCTTATTCCATAATTTTGTGCTCTCATGTTCAAGTTTGGAATGTGTACTACAGCTTGAAGACAAAGTTTGCCGAATTCCATTGAGCAATGCATAAGTTATGGGTCATGCAAGATACCCATATATAGAAAAGTCCCTAAACCTCACCAAAAATGGCTACACAATGACTCCACTACCTATTGCAACATAAGCAAAGACCGTTGCATTGAAACCCCTCAGCAAGATCGGTAGGAGTGGTTCCATCTCTTTGGCAAAGATGAGATGGATATTGTCTTTTTCATTATAACAAAAATCAAGCTTGTAGGATCCCTGCCAGTTGCAAAAGAAGATGCATTTTTTACTCCTCTTCTCTCTCGTTGGTGTCTGAAAATGTTGAATTATTCCTTTTTGCTAACCAAATTTTGGCACAGAACTCCAATAAATTTGTAGCACACATTCCAAAACTTGCAAAACCATCGCATGCTCACAATAGTACAAAATTTTCATGGCAAGAAGGGCGAATTCGGGAAATGACACGAACTTTGTTGGGGCTGATGTTGAGGACATGAGAGCAAGGAGGAGGGTGAGGTGTATGAGAAGAGGGAGCAAAGTGAGACTTATCAATAGGCATGTGGACGTGAGGGTGGAGCATGGTGGCTAGCAACGATATGGATTGGCCTTCAAGCAAGCTATGCACATAGCACCATAGCTAAGAAAAGCAACAACCGATGAAGAAACAAAGATGATGAAGAAATGAAGCCGATGCAAAGCTTTTTTGTAGGCATGAGAAGAAATGCAGTGATAGATGAAACTCCTGAGGAAAGAAGTGCAGTTATATGAATGGAAAAGAGGAGTTATGGGGCTATTACATTTTCTTGCCCTAGACTATTGCGATTCTAAAATTTAAAATGTGACATGTGGCTCAACCAGATGCTAGAATTTCTTTTGATTCCACAATGCTACCTGCCTAAATACAAGTGACTCCTACACATACCTATAGCCGCTTTGGAGCTTGCCATTTAAGCTCTCGTTTGTGGTAGCCAGTACAAGGTCTATCAAAATATTTTTGGCATGCCAAAGGCAAATGCTTAAGAGATTGTTTTGCCATTCTTTATCCATGGGGATTGTGCAAGGGCCTTGAATGAATGCTATCATGGAAGGATAACATGAGGGGATTTAAGGGTTGTGCATCATGGAAGGATAATGTGAGAAGGGATTTAAGCACTCTCCTAATGTAAGGTTGAGGTTGTCACATCTCCTAATCTAAGGGTGCAGTTGTCCCATCTCCTTTGGCATGCCTAGTGAAATTTTCACGTTGTTATGGATGGAGATGTCCCACAAGCATCAGTGTGATCATTAGATTAGCTAGCAACACTAGAGATGGTTGGAGATGTGATGAAGGATTGAGATAGTGGTGGACCATTTAAAGAAATATAAAATTATATTTAAATGTAATAGCAAAAATCTATTAATTGTGAAGCAATGGAGCCCCACCCAATGACCATCAAAGAGGTTTTCCTCTCCCTCCTACACAATGTTTCAGTCACATGAACCTAAATGCCCAACCAACATTTGATAGCAATTGTAGCACAATAGAGACACTCAAATGCATGCCCATCAAGAACATGTGACCCAGTTCCTAGTGAAGTTAAATCAATTGTTACTACTACTTATGATTTGAACATGGAAGAAGATTTGAAATTCCATTTTGTCTAGAGTAAGTTGTTACTAGACTTCAACATGCAATGTGCACCTGAAAACTCTTTGATGGAGTTCATGATGTAAAAATTTTGAAACTAATAATATGATAATACATCCTTCAATTTAAAGTCCATCACTTTTGGGAACTCTCCCACCAACCAACATAGGTTCATCTATTGTAGGAGGTTGACACAAAGTAGAATTTTCAGTTGTAGAGATAGTACTCTAGGAACACATCAACTACATCAAACTCAAAACCAAGGCTATTCCAAGTGTGAATCCATGTGAGGCCTCATGTCACACAACACCTTCTTTAGGCTCATTCTAATTATTAATTTTGAATACATATTGGCATTTGTGTATGTCTATATCAAGCATTTTGCAAAGCCAACATGTAGTGAAGGAACCTTTATTTCAACAAATTAAGTATCAAATATTCTTAGACCTCTTGAAGGAGCACAATTTCAATTTTATGTATTTTTTGAATGTAATGTTATGAATGTGAAATCATGCTTGATACGAAAGTCATTTTTCATCATTGAAATTCATTTCAAAGAATGCAGTGTACAGTTGAGTCTAGGATGTTGGAATTTGGTGACATGGAGAATTATTTCAGAAAGTCATCTATCCAAGGAAAAAAATAGGGGTGCATATTAGCTCGACAATGAATCTAGAAACTTCTCCACATCACTTGGGCTAATATTTACAACTCTAAATTTGAAAATTTTGCCCAAGAGTTAACATAACTTTCTCACATAGCTTCTAATTTAGCCCTCCTCGATCAACGCAAGTCATTTAGACTCCTGTATAAGATTGGATTTTAAAATTCTAGCCTATTTAAAACTAGTTTATAGACTTTAAGTATATATTAAGCCAAGGAAGATTAGTGGCTAGAGGCATATCCATATCTTTTTGATTGGGTCATTTTTTACAAGGGAACTAGTAGTGATATTTTGGTGTCCGGTGTGCCTAAAGCAAGAGATGAAAAAGGTAAGGGAATACTATACTCATCGCTTGAAATCATTCAAAAGTTATAACCAAAAGATATGCAACAAAGTGGAGAGATAAGGTACATTAAGACTAGGATCATAGTTGTCACATCCTTTGGTACCTCTTTAACAAGCTCCAACATTGTTAAGTTCCCCAATGTTTATAAGAGGGCTACTTAGTGATGTATCCATCTTTTCTGCCCCCAAAAAAGAAATGAAAGGATACAATTTTCATTATGGTTATGTGTGCTAATGCTATTTGTTTGATTTTACATACTTTTGTGAATCTAACTTACAAATGTGAAATTATGCTTTAAAAGAAATTATTTTTGGACAAATTTTACAGCATTTAAATTCATGCAAAAAAATCTAGTGTTGGAATTTGGCTCCTAGACATGGAGGATTATTATGTAGATCTCTGAATAAAGAATAAATTCATCTAATTGGTTTTTGTGAGATTGTTTAGACGTTATGGTATTTCCATGTGGGTAAAAATTTTAATGTAAAAAAGTACCTTTTTTAAAGTGATAGAATTTTTTTTTTTTAAAGGCATGCAATTTCAAAAAAGTGGGAATTTTTGAAAAAACACATGAGGTTTGGAATTTGGGTGAGCGAGTTCTAGTAGTTTTATCTTTCCTATTTTTTAGAGTTTTGGAGAGCCCAAGCTTCATTGTGGTACATCAAGATTGTGATGTAGATTCAATGTACATATCCCAAGAGTTTATCTTTTCACTTCCAAATCCTAGAACCAAACATGTTTGAAGCTAATTAAAGATAGACATTACAAGAGATTTGGTTGGATACACAAGATTGAGATCAAGATTGAGATTGTGACTGAGACTAAGATTGAGATAAAAACTAATATTATACCTTCACAAGATTGAGATTCTATGCCCGTTGGACTTTGAACCCATGCTAGGTTTTAAACAAAGAGCACACGAATGAGAACATAGTGGTGGTGGGGTGGGTACTTCTTACCTCTTGATGGAAGTTCTTTTTAATTGAAAGGCACACCTCTCTCTCTCTCTCTCTCTCTCTCTCTCTCTCTCTCTCTCTCTCTCTCTCTCTCTCTCTCTCTCTCTCTCTCTCTCTCTCTCCCCTTATTTAGACTCACTCTCCCCACTTATGAATGACACACCAAAAACCCTTGATTTTACACATGCCTAGAATCTTCTAAATACTAATAATATTTAATTTTCCCAAAACATTTTCCCCTAGCTTCTTTTATTTATACATTTTCATGTATACAACTCCCCCTATGAAATATACTTTATTTTTTATTATTTATAATTTCTAATTTCTTATACTACAAGACATAGGCCCTTTTCCAACGAAAATACCGATGCTTTTTTTTTTTAAAAAATAGGCACAAACATCGTTATTAAAGTCGTTAAAAGCGTTGGAAAAGAACCATCGCTATATAGCAACGTTTAACAATGTCGCTATATAGCGACACTGATAATTGTCGCTATATAGCAACACTGGTAAACGTCTCTATATAGCGACGATTAACAAAAACTAAAAAAAAACATTAGTGGGGCTAAACAGGGCCATAGCAAGCCCTGTTTTGCCCCACTAATGCGTTTTTTTTTGTAATTACAAAAAAATGTTTTTTATAACAAAAATTTCCTTGCAAAAAGGGTGATACGAAATCGCTCAAATCAAATGATCGAGCAACAAAAGCATATACATGTCGAACATATACAACATTGTTTGTTACAAAATTACCCTTTCAAAAGGGTAATACGAAATTGCTCAAATGAGCGGATATACAAAAATGGCATACATGGCGAAGAAAATGCTACTACTACTACTACTACTACTACTACTACTACTACTACTACTACTACTACTACTACTACTACTACTACTACTACTACTACTACTACTACTACTACTACTACTACTACTACTACTACTACTACTACTACTACTACTACTACTACTACTAATAAAAGTCCTCTGGAGCATATAGATCATGATGTCTCCTCTTGGGAGGCTGTCCATACTCGTCAGACATGCGACGTGATCCCATGTCTAACATAGACACAAACACGAAAACAAAAAACAAAAAACAAACATAAGCATAGGCATAGGCATAGGCATAGGCAAAGGAAAAGAGAAAGAAGAGGGAAAGGAAAGAAGGAAAGAAGAGAGAAGAAGAGGGAAAGAAGAGGGAAAGAAGAGGAGAGAAGAGGGAAAAGAGAAAGTGGAGGAGAAGAGGAAGTAGAGGGAAAGGAAAGAGGGAAAGAAGAGGAAGAAGAGGGAAAGAAGAGGAAGAAGAAAAGAGGAAGAAGACGAAAAGAGGAGGGAAAAGAGGAGAAGAGAAGGGAAAAGAGGAGGGAATTAAAAGAGGAGAAGAGGAGGAAAAGAGGAGGGAAAAGAGGAGAAGAGAGAAGAAGAGGGAAAGGAAAGAGAGATTGGAAAAGGGGAAAGAGGGAAAGAAAGAGAGATTGGAAAGAGAGAAGAGGAGGGGGAAAGAGATTGAAATAGAGAAGGAGAAGGAGAAGGAGAAGGAAAGGAGGGAAAGAAGAGGGGGAAGAGAAAAGAAGACAGGGAAGAGGGGGGGAAAGGGGAAAGAGGGAAAAAGAGACATATGCTCATGCTTATGCATGAGCATATGTCTAATTCTCTTATGCTCACGCATAAGCATAAGCATGAGCATATGTCTCTGTCTCTTATGCTTATGCTTATGCTTATGCATAAGACTCCTCTTATGCATAAGCATAAGCATGAATATAAGAGACAGAGACATATGCTCATGCTTATGCTTATGCATGAGCATAAGAACATGAGCATGAAAGAGGGAAAAGAGGGGAAAAGAGGAGAAGAGAGAAGAAGAGGAAAAGGAAAGAGAGATTGGAAAAGGGGAAAGAGGGCAAGAAAGAGAGAAGAAGAGGGAAAGTAAAGAGGGAAAAAGAGACATATGCTCATGCTTATGCATGAGCATATGTCTACTTCTCTTATGCTCATGCATAAGCATAAGCATGAGCATATGTCTTATGCTCATACTTATGCTTATGCATAAGAGGAGTCTTATGCATAAGCATAAGCATAAGAGACAGAGACATATGCTCATGCTTATGCTTATGCATGAGCATAAGAACATGAGCATGAAAGAGGAAAAAGAGGGGGGAAAAGAGGAGGAGAGAGAAGAAGAGGGAAAGGAAAGCGAGATTGGAAAAAGGGAAAAAGAGGGAAAGAAAGAGAGAAGAAGAGGGAAAGTAAAGAGAAGGAGACATATGCTCATGCTTATGCATGAGCATATGTCTACTTGTCTTATGCTTATGCATAAGCATAAGCATGATCATATGTCTCCTTCTCTTATGCTCATTCTTATGCTTATGTATAAGAGGAGTCTTATGCATAAGCATAAGCATGAGCATAAGAGAAGGAGGCATATGCTCATGCTTATGCTTATACATAAGAGGAGTCTTATGCATAAGCATAAGCATGAGCATAAGAGAAGGAGGCATATGCTCATGCTTATGCTTGTACATGAGCATAAGAACATGAGCATGAAAGAGGGAAAAGAGAGGGGAAAAGAGGAAAAGAGAGAAGAAGAGGGAAAGGAAAGAGAGATTGGAAAAGGGTAAAGAGGGAAAGAAAGAGAGAAGAAGAGGAAAAGTAAAGAGGGAAAAATAGACATATGCTCATGCTTATGCATGAGCATATGTCTACTTCTCTTATGCATGAGCATATGTCTACTTCTCTTATGCTCATGCATAAGCATAAGCATGAGCATATGTCTTCTTCTCTTATGCTCATGCTTATGCTTATGCATAAGATAAGACTATAAGTCTTATCTTATGCATAAGCATAAGCATGAGCATAAGAGAAGAAGACATATGCTCATGCTTATGCTTATGCATGAGCATAAGAGAAGGGGGAAAGGGAGAAGAAGAGGGAAAGGAACGAGGGAAAAAGAGGGAAAGAGAGAAGAAGAGGGAAAGGAAAGAGGGAAAAAGAGGGGGAAAGAGATTGAAAGATTGAAGGAGAGAAGAAGGAAAGGAGGGAAAGAAGAGGAGAGAAGAGGAAAAGAAGAGGAAAGAGAGGGGAAGAGAGGGTTCCTATGCCCATCACTGCAGCTAGCACTTAAGGCACTAGCTGCAGGCTAATGCAAATAAAAAAAATAACAAATGGAAAACAGAGGAAGCACTTACCTAGAATAGTACGTCCCACTCGGTGTTGTGGACTAGCCCTACAAAAGAGAGGAAACATACCATTTTTCAAATAAAATGTTAGAGGAAGGAGGAGATTACAAAAGCAACTTCTGAAAGAAGAAGATTGAGGAGACAAGGAGAAAGAGAAGGAAGAGAAATACAAAAAAGACTAGAAGAGGTGAGTTTTCTTTCTTTCTTGAAATCTCGTTTTTTGTTTCAATCCTTTGAAATCAAGCATGAAAACTAGTTTACAGGTTTAGCAATACAAGGAGAAGCACTCACAAAATGAAATCTAACAAAAAACCTACCTACATTGTTGAAAGAGACTCACCTCTTGAAAAACTTCCTTTCAAGAAACCAAAGAGAGAGAAGGGTGGAGAGGGAGCACGAGAGCTAGGAGAGGGGTGAGGAGTGGAGAATAGAGTGGGAGGTCCGTCCGAAATAGGTGGGAGTTTGTTAAAAATAGGTGGGAGGAGAGATTGCCTTGCTTACTTGAAAGATTAGAGAGTGCTAAAGAAAGTGTCGTGCGTTGTGTCGGGTTTCGATTTTAACCCACAGCGTCGTTGTATAGCGATGCTTTTCCGCTGATATATAGCAATGTTTTTAATTAAAAGCATCGCTATATAGCTACGAAACAGAGCAAAACATCGCTATATAGTGACGCTTTAAGACACTTTATGTTCTTAGTTAAAAAAGAAGCTCATAGATGCTATTTTATAACTGTTAATATATTTTCTTGCAACTTATGTTGTGATTTTAAGTGTAGATGGAAGGGACGAGTGGAAGCTCATCCAATAATGCGCCAATGCCCGGGAGCACAAAATGGCTTACGGAGAGGTTATACTATCATTGCACTCATTGCAAGCGAGAAGTATGACATCAACATCATATTATCATGTGCCACTTGTAGATGTATGGGGAGCAGCCCGAACCAGTACCTGTTGAGAGTTCAGGCTCAACATCATGTGATCATGTGTGCATAGCACCATCACGTGATCATATGTGCATAGCACTAACCTTATAGGGTGCTATAAAGGAACGGGTTAGAACCCCTAACCCTAACCCTAAAAGGGTTTGTATATATTCTATTTTTTAACTAAATCTAGTGTACAGTTAGTCATTTGTGGTGTGCTCTCTAGCTATGCCCTCTCTCCTCATCTCCACTCCTCCTCTCCCCTCTTCATATTTTGTCATGGTATCAGAGCATGGTTCTACCTTCCACTGAGGCATTGTGATTCTTGAGAGTGTGAGAGAGATTGTGAGATTGAGAGGTTTCTATCTTTCATTCTGTTGATGAAAGATTTCCGTCATTATTCTTGAGAGATTTCCATTGTGAGAGAGAGATTTTTCATAGTGAGAGATCTCCTTCAGAGTTCACTCCAAAAGATTTGAGAGAGAAAGAGATCTTTTTGTTGATTGAGAGGCTATCTATAGCTTATCTGCAAGCTCACGGCTTGGGCTTATGGCAGTTGTTCATGGCTGCCCTTCGAATCCAACAACTAAGGCATAGTCTTCACTGCTGCGCTCTCCAACAAACTCCTCGCCAACCGACACAAAGCTTCTATGCTTGCTGCTAGCCTCTCCAAAGCCCTCCAATATAAGGCTTCGACATGCAAGAGCAAAGGCAACTCTCCACTGCTGACTTGCAACAACGAATAGCCCAAACGGTTCCTCCTGCCAGCCATTAGCTACAATGACCCTCTAGCAAAATGTTGCCGCCTTCTTCAACGAGCTTATGTAAGCTCCATGTAAGTCGACACAGTAGCCTCTAAGCCTACAGCGGTCTTCCTAGCTTCTCCAATGACCATCACGGCCACCTCTCCATAGGTGGCTCCTTCAATTGCTCTCACCTATGCCCACAACCTCTTCAATGAGCAGACACTCCAGCACACATAACTGCACAGACGGTTGAGCACAACTCCTCCATCTAACAATCCGTAATGAACCACATCACGATGCCATCTCCAAGAGCCTGCAGCCTCCAACTATGAGCCAAAGCTCTGCCTACGTTCTGCATCGACAGCCCTGCGACCTCTCTAGCATGCTTCAACGACTACTTCAAGCCCCTTCACCAACCTTGCAAACAAGCTCATTGCTCAGCATGAGAGAGGTTTGGCTAACCAAGGAGGAGGAGGACAACGCGGTGGCAGCGGCAGCAGCCATATCCAAATGCCTCACGTAAAGAGGCTCTTCTAAGCCTCTCCAAGCCTCTCCAGGCTGACACCAATCGATACATGCCTCCCGTGACACAGTCTACAACCCGTTCATTGTGAGATTTCATTCATTAGAGATTTCTATCGATAATAACGGAGAAGACGACAAAATCTAGAAGATTTTGTCAGAATATTTGATAGATTCTGATGCCTCACCTCGTGATACGTGGCACTTATCCACATGCCACATCATCTAGTTGATCAAGTGACACATCACCCTCATCTACCACGTGTCACACCCTATCCTCTTACCACATCATCAGTCTCTAGTGCATGCCACATGGCAACCTTATCTCTAAAGCTACCACATCATCAACCATGTCATCAAGCCACATCATCTGACATGTCATCACCAATTACCACATCATCACGACTACCACGTCAACATTGCCATGTCACCTTGCTGACATTAGCAGTGCCACCTCAGCTGTCCAATCAGCATTGACCTCTGCAGGCACAGTCCCTTGTCAAGCACACTGTGCACACACTGCATGTGCACATAGTTGCCACCTCAGCACAGAGCTTCACTGGCACACCTCTTGCTAAGCATAGTGCCACATCATCACTACATGTGACTCACACTGACACATCATCATTGAGCACATTTGCACTCCTTTTGCCCCTCCACATAGATCAATTCATATCTCTTGATCTAGGAAGAATTTGAGGGCGCTCCAAAAAAGAAAGTCGCTCGTTTTTTCATGCTCTACGTGCACGTCACATCATACGCACATTTTGGTGCAAGTTACACTCACATTTGAGCCTCGTCGACAAAACCACTTCCTTCATGCACATTTGCCTCTACATCGATGCATCTAACCCAGCACTTAAAAAGAACAAAAGAAAAGGAATTATTTGCTATTCTTTCATTGATCGATGGTTGGTTTAGATCCAGATCAGAGTAGGCTAGATCGCCATAGAGGGGACGCTTTGAATTTCCCCAAGTTGCCAATCTAAGCCATGCCCAAAATTCTCGACTAGTACCTACTCGAAGTTAGTCCATATGCTCACATACGGTTTCACATCATTACATTACCTGAAACCTTATGTTCATCAGTTCAGTGAGCAGACTTCAGAGTTCAGAGGCATTGCAGATTGATTTAGTGGGAAGATAGCATTTGATTTCAGACACACATTTGATTGTAGATTGATTCAATGGGTAGATAGTAAAGCCTTTCTAAAGCCTCTTGGCTATTCTCGGCATCATTGCCACAAGCCTTGTAATATAGATTAGATTTTATATACTACAGTTCTATCTTCACCGACAGTTCAGAGATTTCACTTGGCATATTCAGTGTAGTTGCAGTTGATTCATACAGAGATCTTCATGACACTTCTGAGTACATTTCTTACACCATGTTGACCAGCAACCTCAATCTGGAGTCATCTACTAAGTTAGACAACTCCAATTATGGTACATGGAAATACCGAATGGAGACCATTCTTGTGCTTCAGGACAAATGGGAGTATGTTGCGATGGGTCTACACCTAGAACATTGGCCGATCCAGCCACTAGTAGCTCTACTCCATCTGTTGTCACAGCACTAGCAACGGAATCTACATCGCGATCTACATCTACACAAATGGTTTTCGCAACAGTAGCAGATCCTGCCATTGCCCGAGCTTAAGGAGAATGGGATAAGAAAGACAAGTATGCCTATCACCTGATCAAGCAGAATGTGTAGGATGTCATGCTAGGACAACTCAAGAGGAACTTAACATAGCCAAGACATCAAAAGAAGCATGGGATATGTTCGTAGCTCTCTACGAGTCCAAGAACACATCCAGGATTCTCACCCATAGAAACCAAATCAACCAAAGTTTCCGCAATAGCAGTGAAACTGGTCATGCTTATGTACTCCGCATAAAATACTACAACAGTCAACTTGCAATAGCAGGAGAGACTATGAACCCCACAGAAATGGTTCAAGTCATTCTGAATGGACTAGAAGAAGGATACGAGAATCCAGTCCAGAGTATTGCCATCCAACAGCAAATTTCAACACTAGAAGAACTTCAGTCAGAGTCCTACTTGGTGAAGAACTCAGGACTCAGGCCATTCAAGCATGTAAAGGTCATTCTAATGATCAAGCATTCACAACTTTAGATAGAAGCAGAGGCAAAGGTAGAAGCAGAGGTAGATCATACCAGAAAAGTGTCATCATCAACAAAATCAAAGTCAGAATCAACATCAGCATCAGCGTCAGCAACATCCTCAACAACATCAGAATCAGTAAAGAGGAAATCATTCCAATCGAGGAAGATTTCAAGGACGAGGGAATGCATCCACCAATGTGTCAAACATTCAGTGCATTTACTGTCACAAGTTTGGACGCTATGAAAGAGATTGCCACAAGAAGCAATACGACCAAGGCAGTCAATCCTGAGGGAATTCCTGAGGAAGAGGAAATCATCATGGTGGACATTCTAGTCACAGTCATTTTGCATATGAACATGGAAATATGTTTCTTGCAAGCAAGGAATTGCATCAGACTGATACAATGCACCTAGACACTGATTTCAATCCCAAAAAGGATTTCAGCTATCAAGTCGACCATGTGGAACAGGATCCTTGGTACATCAACATCGGTGCATCATCTCATATGACAAATCATCAGGAATGGTTCACAGAGATGAAGCCATTAGAAGGACAGAAAAATGTCATCTACATAGCAGACAATACACCGAATCCAGTTCAAGGGATAGGTGTTATCCCTATGAACAATTTCACTGGTACAAAAGGATTAGTCAAAGATGTGCTCTATGTTCCGAAGCACAGCAAGAACCTTTTGTCAGTAGGTCAAATGATGGAACACAATTACAAAGTCATCTTCGACAGTGATGAATGCACTATCAGAGACAAATCCAAAAGATGTCAGCTAGTAGCAAAAGGTGTCAAGGGAGGATGCTTATACAGAATGCTAGCTACAGTACCAGATAAGCATGCCATGTCAGCTCAAATGCAACAGATGCCACTATCTACAAAATGGCACAAGAGATATGGTAATGTCAACTTCAAGTACTTGGTAGATCTTAGGAATCAGAATATGGCAATTGGGATTCCGAAGCTACAGTTTCTTGGAAAAGTTTGCAAAGCATGCTGTTTTGGCAAACAAAAGCGAACCAACTTTGTCAGAGAAGTACTTCTTGTGCACGAGGTATTCTTGATTTGATTCATACAGATGTATGGGGTTATGCCCAGACCCACAGCATCAATGGTTCACTCTACTACTTGACCTTCATTGATGACTATAGTAGATATTGTTGGGTCTATTTTTTAAAAGAGAAATTTGAAGTGTTTTCCAGATTTCAAGAATTCAAAGCTATGGTAGAAAACCAGACAGGCAGAAAGATCAAGGTCATGAGATCAGACAAAGGAGGTGAATACATGTTTTCAGCATTCATGAACTTTTGCAAAAATCACGGCATTCAAAGACAATTCACATGTGCAGATACTCCTCAGCAGAATGCAATAGCTGAAAGGAAGAATGGGAGTTTAGCAAACAGTGGGTCCTGGCAAAACTTTAAATTTTTTTGCATAAAAGTTTCAAATCTTGGCAAATCTTTCAAACATCTATTTTTATTAAGGCATAAGACTTTCAGTACCAATATAAAACTTTAGCTTCTTAATGAAACTAACTTGGAAAATCATCCATGATACGGGTTTATGATCACATTTTGCTATGAAGCATATCCAAGTTTGCATAAGAATTTGTGTTAATATATATATTTTTTCTCATGTGAATCATAATAGTACGCATCTTGCATAGGCATTTTCATAGGTCCATGCCTTTTTTACTAATTACTACGTGATTATTGATTACTTGCTGGTGGTCTATGCCTCTTTTCTCATCACTAGACTTGATTCTTGTATGCCCAGATGCTTTGTACTCCTGGATGTTCTTTAGTCCCAGTTGTTCTATACTTCTGGATGCTCGGATGCTTGTGTTTCTCGAATGCCCAAATGCTTGTGTCCCTAGATGTTCCTTATTCCCAATTGTTCTGTACTTTCAGATGACCAGATGGTTGTGTTCCTAGATGTTCCTTATTCTCGATTGTTCTGTACTTCTAGATGCATGGATGCTTGTGTTTCTTAGATTCTCACATGTTTTGGTATTTTGGATGCTCCAATGTTTTGGTATTTTGGATGCTCTAATGTTTTGGTATTTCGGATGCCCAGATGTTTTAGTATTCCAAATGCCCAGATTGTTGTGGTTTTCCTGATGCTTGAATGTTGTGGTATTTTGGATGCTCACACCATTTTTTTAATTCTTATAGGGTTGGAGATTTGGATTATGATAACTGCTACGATCAATTCCATAAGGTAATTATAGTATTGATCATAGTCTATGTATTTTCTTTTATTATTAACACCTTATATCATGATAAAGGCATCTCGACCGCATGAAACTTGACATTGTAGCAACCACCAGACTTAATAAGGTAGTGATCGATGTTGTCTGACATTGATCACTCTGTGCCATCTTGCACTCCTCTACAATATGATAGCCTTACAAAAGTTATTTAAGAATTTTAGAAATAAGTTCACTATCTTCATGATATGTTTTGGAATTCGGCACTTTGGTCATTTTGTAGTGCACTACTTTGGCAGATTTGCCATTCTCAACTTTCGCACTACTTTTGCCACTTTGTAGGCCTTTTTGGTAAAATTATAGCATGATTTTGTACACTTTTTTGTAACATTTGAACATGGTTCTTATCGGGGTGAAAGGGCAGGATGGAACGGAAACAAGCCCCATCTTTTCCCACAATGTTTTTTTACTTCTATTAAAATGTTGGTATATATACCGACACTGTAGTGTTGGTATATACCAATGGTGATACCGATGCCCATACCAACACTGACTACTATAACTTAGCGATGCCCATACTAGCACCCACACTGACACTTTCTTTGTGACGTATACACCAATGGACATTCTGACACTTTTTGCTTGTTTTAAAAAAAATTCTTTGTATCTAGCATCGGTATTAGTGTCGAAAAGCAGCTAGTGTCTTGTAGTGTAACAGTATGAAGGTTAGCATTAGGGGAGAATTGGGTTCTCAAAAGGGCCTCATAAGGAATGGATTAATAAATGGATTAGTCCTAATGAAAGGGCCAAGGTAGGTCCCAAAAAGTTCTAACCCCCCTCACCTAGGTGGGTTAAGCCCACAAGTGACCCCACCTCTTACAACTCTTACACAACTTTTACTCCTAAGTGGGAACCAAAATTTTCAAAATTCAAAATTTCAAATTTTGAATTCCCTCCCTCCTTCTCTCCCCTCCCTCCCTCCCTCTCCCTCCTCCCTCCCCCTCCCTTACTCCCCCTCCTCACTCCCTCCTCCCCCTCCCTCCTCCTCCCCCTCCCTCCCTCGCTCCTCCCCCTCCCCTCTCCTCCCCCCCCCTCCTCACTCCCTCCTCCACCTTTCTCCTCCTCCCCCTTCCTCCTCATCCCTCTCCCTCCCTCCCTCCTCCACGCCTGCTCCTTCTACCCTCCCCCTCCCTCCCTCCCCCATGCCTGCTCCTCCTGCCCTCCCCCTCCCTCCTCCTCCATTGCTGTTCCTCCTCCCCCCTCCCTCTTGCTCCTCCCTCCTCCCACCTCCCTCCTTCTTCCTCCATGCCTACTCCTCCTCACCCTCCACACCTGTTGGTCTACTTGTTGGTAAACTGAATGGAAAGAATAGAGTGAACACAAACTCAGAATACTTGCATATAGAATGAAGAAGAGTGAGGTCCTTATGTAGGCACCTCTTACATGCTCACTGACACCACTAATGACTTCAGAGCTCCACAATCATCTCCTCAATCTGCTCCTAGATTCTCTCAATCATCCTATGTGGCTTACCACCATTTAACTGTGCTTATGGGCACCTAACTGTGCCTCTAGCACTCACACATAGAAACCAAGCTGTGCCTGAGGCATACACCTTGAGATATCCCAACAAACCCCCCCTCAAGGGAATGCCTCAGGCTATGTCAAGGATACATCTAGCACAAGGTGTCTCATGCCATCTCATGGTGGTCATAGATCTATCAATGGCTAGGATCTCAAGCTAGCAAGGGTTCCCATGGGTGTAAGGTAAAAAAAAGGGATACAAAAAGACCTTCCAATGGTTATCTCCCATGCATGTACATGCACACAATGTCTGCAGGAGGTACCATGGAGCAAAACACATACACATGGCCTACATCATAAGGTAACCATAGGTGTTTACAAAACACACAAAACACAATAGTTTATTTCATTCATTTTGGAGGACTATTCAGGCTGAGTACTTTGACTCAACATAAAAAGAGAGGTCTAGAGCATACATAAAGATGATTTAAAAAGCATAATCTTCAAAGGATGCCTCATCTTGTGGAGGCACATCAACTGAAAGTAGATTGGCAATTTTTGTCTTTGAAGTTGCTTCCTTTTTGGCAACCATGATCTTGGCAATCTGCAGCAAGGAATCCATGTTGGCATTCTCTTCCATTGTAGCATAACAAGACATTGCTTTATGATTTGGCTTTCCACATATTTTGCATAAGCAAGCCATGAGAGTGTCTAACCAAGGAATTGGGTAGTGTCTTCTCTCTTACAAGGCTAGAATAACAATTGAAAAGCTTCAAAATATAAGTATTTAATGTAGCAAAGACTTGTGACCAAATTTCAATCAATGATGCTTTTTCTTACATGCTTCACAGAGGTGGCTAAATGAAAGCTTTCCAATCAAAACCAGGTATAGCAACTCAAAGCAAAGCTGAAGCCACAGTTGTACTGATGCTATTCAAAACAAAACTTCAAAAACTCAAAAATGCTAAAGTAGCATCTTATGTAGCATCACTTTCAAAACCTTGTCAAAACTGTCAAAAACAAAGGACTAAACTTGGAGGGCTTGTATCTCACTCTCCAAAGCAAAGAAAAAAGAGGTTTTTGAGGCAAAAGAAAGCTCATATACCACAAAAGGTCCACTGAGGAGAAGGGGCACAAATCCGCGTCAGAGCGCCATAGCTTGCCTCTTCGATTTTGACTGGTTTTTCTCTGTTTTCACCTTGAATATGCAGCCATTGCTGCTCAAATTTTTGCACAGGATAGCTCAAGATATGGAGAAGCTCCCTCTGAAAGGGATTAGAGAGATATGAAGCAGTCTCTAAGAAAATACAAGAAAGAGAGTCGCCGATTTTCATGCAATGTCATCGAGTAGCGGCGATGATATGTTAATTCCTTATAGCCAGGTGTTCGCCCCTTTGAGATGTATCTCCAATAGGAAGGGCTTGGAGAATGGCAGAGAAACGGAGGAGAACAGGCTTTAGCAAAAATTTGGGAAGAAGGGAAGAGATGGTGAAGAAGAAGATGGAGAAGAAGATGATGATGTGGCAGAAATGGGATCAAGGGGGATCAAAGGGCTCTGATACCATGTTGGTAAACTGAAAGGAAGAATAGAGTGAACACAAATTGAGAATACTTGCATATAGAATGAAGAAGAGTGAGGCCCTTATGTAGGTACCTCTTACATTCTCACTGACATCATTGATGACTTCAGAGCTCCACAATCATCTCCTCAATCTGCTCCTAGATTCTCTCAATCATCCTATGTGGCTTATCACCACCTAACTGTGCTTATGGGCACCTAACTGTGCCTCTAGCACTCACACATAGAAACCAAGGTGTGCCTGAGGCATACACCTTGAGATATCCCAACACTATCCTCCTTTCCTCGTCTCCAACTACTGGTCCTCCCTCTGCCATCTCTCCTCCTCCTTGCCCTCCCTCTTCTTTCATGTTGCTCCTTCAAGCTTGCATCTCCACATCTTCTCCTTCTCTACACTCCTTTAGCCATGGCACCATTCGAGGACGTCTCCAACAAGTACCAAGTTCACTTAGAGTTGGAGGCTGAATATGCAAGCACACGTAGTCTAGGATTGAGGGGAGCTTCCAAAATCCATAGTCTTCATTCGCAAGGAAAGAAGCATCTCGACCTTTGGGTAGAAGGGTCCTTGTATCCTTTAGATCCTACACACCAAAAGAGCCCTCCTTTCCATACAATGCATGAGCTAGTATGGTTTGTTGGAAATGGACATGCGGGGTTGCTTGGTTATTGCAATCGGTTAAACAATGCTCAGTCAATGGCTATGCAAGCAAGCGAGATGCGCAGAGCCCAAGCAGAGATGCTAGCACATTTAGGAAATAGCACCATTGTTGCAATGCATAACTCTATGTAGGATCTTCAAAGAGAGAACCGGGATCTTTATGATAAAGCCAAAGCATTGGACTTGGAGTGCAATGCATTGGACTTGGAGCAACATAAATTAGAAGAGTCACTCTTAAGCTAGCTAAGTCCAAAAAAGGCTTGGAAAGATCTATATACAATCAAGTATGACAAGCTATAAAGAAGGAATGAGAGAAGGCAGAAGAACGAGTGCAAAAGATGAAAGAAACACCTTTGGGATTGAAGGAGAGGAAAAGAAGTACTTGCATAACATGGATGCATTGGCACCCACTAGTTGTGCTAGAAAGAGGAGCATCTGAGCTACAAGGTTGGTTATCAAAAGTTCCAATGAGATTACACTCTTTTGTGCTACACTGTTTCTGACTAAGTTTTTATTGTGTTCTTCTTTAGGAACTTCATGGAAGATGTGATGGGAAGAATAGATAGGGATGATATTGACTGTTCATATGCTCTAGCTAGTTTATTGAAGTCAAGCAATATCATTGGGATACTAAGGGATGCAAGACACAAGCGCCTACATGTGCAAGTTATTGAGGAGGTGATGAAGGACCTCAAGGATATTGTGGATGCAAAGGAGATGCTTGTAGCTTGTGATATTGTCGGTGTAAGTTGTGAAGCTTACACATCTACTTTCGAAATTTTCAAGTCTGCTAATTTGGGAAAGTATAAAAAGCCTACAGTGCCCCTACCCACACCTTGGTCTATGAGATGTGCACAGTGAGATACAAACCAATGTGCAAGAGAAATGCTTGGAGGGTACCATTGCATAAGGGGCACAATGACTTGGAAGAGTAAAAAGAAATCTAGCTTGCAAACCTTTGAGATGAATGCTTTCAACAATGTCTACTTAGATGTTGAGAAACTGCAACAAGCAATGGTCAAATTCTATGGCATGAGAGAAGATGGTAAGAGGAAATCCATTATAGCATTGCACTTTACTTAGTTCATTTCCTATATCATGTTTATCCTAATGATTTTTCTCTTTTGTTGTATAGATTGCAATGGAAAGCTCATATTTGTCATCAAAATGGATGAAGCTCAATTGGTGAAAGAACACAAGTTAGAGGGAGCCAGCGTCTGCATTATGAATAAAGCCTTTAGCCTTTGTTCAAGGGGATGAAGAAGTAGAGCAAGATTTCTTAGTGCATTCAAAGAAAGATATATGGTGGCTTACAGCATTTGAGACTCTAAAAGAGTGTCATGAGACATTGAAGTGGGTTCTAGATAGAACAAGAATCCCATTGACCATCCGAAGCAGAACTACACATACTTGATAAGTTGTTGTATTTGCATCTTGTTTATGCTTGGAATTTAATTCCGCAAGAAGTATCCACACGGTGCATTGCAAAAGTTGAGAAGTTGTTGTCAGAGATGGGATTCCATGGAGGGCATGTCAAACTTAAGGAGGATAAGAAAATGTCTGGGGCAACACATAATCTTCCTGCAAAAGTGTCCATGGGTGGAGGGAAGGCAAGGAGATTCCTATCAAACCATAATCTTGACAAAGACAAACATACATTGTCTCAAAGTAGTTTGGGTTGGGAATACTAGAAAGCATTGTGTGAGTGCACGACCAATAAGGCTTCTCATCCTCAAGTAGCAACTTTGAGAGCTAAAGTATGGACAAAGGTAGATGCATTGATAAAATTGCTTCGCCAGGTTCAAATCGATGAGATGTATTATGAGTTGGTTGCAAGCTAGAGTGAGAGAAGGGAGAAAATGGGTCCAACCACCAACAGAAGCTATGGTGTGATTGTATACAAATATGAAATAAATATATTTCTTATTTTGACCACAATTTGTGTACTCACTCTTTAATATCTTGCTTATTTTGACCACAATTTTTGTACTCACATGATGGGAAAGTGGGGACATGGTGAAGGAGGGGGGAGAGAAGGGAGGGGCATGGGGTGGGGCAAGGGGAGGGGTGGAGTGGTAGCAAGGGTGGGGGAAGGGGGGGATGGGGGTATGGGGGAGGGCGATGGGTGTGGGTGGGGCAAGTAGCGGGAGGGCAAGGGGGGGGAGGGTGATGAGGATGGGGGGGATGGAGGGGTTAGGGTGGGGGCAGGGGGCATGATGAAACCCTAAATGTAATTAAAAGAGATGTCAAAACATGATGGGCCCTTATAAAAAGTTAAAAAAAACCTAACTCTCATTATTCAAGGCAAGAGTGAAGAACACTGCTAGACCCACTGGACGTCGCCTCCACCCTTCCTCCTCTAGCTCCACCACCTCCATGGCATCCATGCACACAAACCTATCTAGGTCTGGTGGCACCTCCCTTGACTCTTGTGAGCCCTCCTCCAACTCCCCCAAGTCCCGTGAGCCCACTCCCTAGTCTCTTGAGCCTTCTTCTCCTCCCAAGTCCTGTGAGCCCACTCCCCAGCCCCAAGAGCATGGGCCTTCCCCTCAGCCTTCCCCTCAGCCTCCTGACCCTCAGCCTTCCCCTCAACCTTCCCCTCAACCTTCCCCTCAGCCTTCCCCTTGGCCTTCCCCTCCCCATGAGATCCCTCTCCCGATCGAACAAAATGTGTTCAATAACCTCTCGGATATAGAGAGGCTTCCTGAGGGTCAATAGACTGCCAGGAAGAGCACCATCTTCCCTCTCCCAGAGATACAGCCCATGGCAGAGATGAACCCTATGCCATGAGGAGGGTAAAGTAGAGTCTGAGGAAGCCCCATCCCAAAGAAGGCCTAAGCTCTAGACATCAACGAGAGGAGGACTCAGAGGAGGACCAACGCAAATAGGAGCAACGGAAGAAGTTCAAGGTAGACAAGAGGGCGTGGGAAGGTGTTCAGGTACCTGTAAGGCCCCCACCAAGAGTCACGAAGCCGTATCGAGCAAAACCAGGAGTGCGGACCCTGAGGGAGATCAAGCAAATGCAGAAGACTACCGACAACTTGATCTCGCATGCTCCCTTCCAACGTGTGGTATGGGAGATTGCACAGGGATACAAGAATGACGTGCACTTCAGCATAAGAGCTATGGGGCACTCCAAGAGGTTGCAAAGCAAGTGACCACTGCTCTGTTTGAGGATGCCAACGTGTGTGCCATCCATGCAAAGTGCATCACGGTCATGGAAAAGGACATGGCTCTGGCGAAGTGGCTACGGAGTGACCCAAGTTTGAAGCCCTAGATTCTCTTGCAGCCACTCTTAGGACTTAGACCACCCCCTACCCTTGAAGGCACTATCTTGTATCTAAGGCCCAAGGGTCGATTTTTTTAAATAAAATATTTCGACATTCTCTACACTCTCGCATTGTTGTATATTTTCCATTTCAATGCTTGCAGTAAATTATCATTTTAAGTTAAGCTTTGAATTCTATCAAATCCAGAAGGAATTTCACCATCGCGTAGAAGGGAAAAGTGGTTGGCATGTTGCCAGGACCCCAAAAAGCCCAAAACCCACCACGGAGTCCAAAATTCCCAAATTCATGCCATGGCAAGTTTTGGGATTTTTGGGCTCCTGGTGACATGCTGGACACTTTTCCCTTCTGCGGACAGTGAAATTTCTTCAAAATTTGATAGAAATGAACTCTTAATACCCAGAATTGGTGAAAATGATACTAAATTGGCTAAAAATTTATTAAATTAACACAATTAAAATGATGGAGAAAATATATCATCGATGACTTAAACAAAATACAATGGAATTCATGACGAGCAATGATAACTTAAAACAAATAATAAAGACCTGTAGTCATGTATCCATTGAAATATCCATTTAAATATATGTTTATATATACAAAAGGCCTCACATGCTATCTTTCTTCTTGGCTAGTTTGAGTACATCAAGAATAGGGGTCTTTGAATCCCCTAGTGGATTCCTAAATATAAATCTAGCCGCAACAACACTAACATCCTCCTCTCCTGGTGCCAAAGACTTAGCCATTGCCGTCAATGCCTTGCCATGAATGTTCGATCCAAAGGCATTGATAGTAGCCAAGCGGTGTACCAAAATGACTTTGTTGACATTCTGAGTAATATTGGAGTATCCGATAGCACGCAACAATGCCTTGCACTTCAGCAACTCCGAAGGACCTTGAGGAGAAAATTTGCTATGAAAGACCATGATATGCTCTGAAACTTTACTAAGGTAATGGACCAAAGAATAATCTCGCCCAAATGTGCTGCAAACATTACCCTGTCGAGATAACAATTCATCAAGCTCGAGTCCATCCTGCAACAATTCAACAAACATTAGAAGATCGACAAAACAAATTATACTGAAAAAACATAAAAATAAAAAATATTGTTTGAACTTACCACTACAGTGTCATCGGCTTCTATCCCTTCCTCATTTGCAATGTTGATGAAACCAGGTGCTGTGTGATGTTCCATTTGGGAGATGGACGCTTTCTCCTAACCTGTGTTGGAGGTGGAAGCTTTTGCATGAGAGGGTTGTGCATCATATACGGACATGTCTGCATCCCTCATTGAAACCAGCATCGTCAAGAGAAAGTCTTCCATTGTCTAGTCTTTAGTACCTAAAACCCCAGGATCTTTGACACTTGTGTCAACATGAACCCCGATAGGACTTCGAGTGCCTCATCCTCTCGTAGTCCAAAAAGAATCTCTATGTCATGGACGAATATGTACTCTTCTCCATGTTGAGATATCGAGCTCCACTCGTGATATGCCAGGGTGACCGTTGTGCATTTATGTCACCGACTTGTTAGCTGGAGATGCGGTTGGTACACCACCCACGAATAATAGCTGGATGACAGCTATCCTTATCTACTCTAGTTTGTGGCTCAGTTAGTATGCCACCTTAGTTAGTTGAGTTTGGTTTGAGACCCACATATAGGGTTCTTCTATTTTCTTTGTACAAGAGTTCTTTTTGGCTTTCACAACTAAGAAGAGGAAAACTATTTTCAGCCTTAACCTGTCTGTGTATTCCCCCATTGTGTATGTGAGAAAGCCGCAAGTGAGACTCCTTCCCTCTCTCCCACTATCTTCACATGGTATCAGAACCATGTTCGTGGTAAGGAACTCAAGAAAGCAAACCAAGTTTGTGGTGTCCTGGTAAGAGGACCAGTGTTGCTTTCCTTTTTCGAGTTTGGGAGCAAATCTCTGCAGGTAGCATAGGCAGAAGTGCAAGAGTGCACTGTCTCAGATTGAGATGCCATTTCGGGGCCCATTTTAAAGGCAGAAGTTCTTTGCAGGCACTCAGAAAAAGGCCCTGTTTTTGCTGTGTGACCATTGCTCGGCTGGTCGGTGAAAAGTTGCCGTAGAAATTGCATTGTATGCCTATGTGTAGAGCTATTGGAAGTTGCAGAATCATGCTTGTTGTTTTTTGATGAAAAATCGTCACTAGGAAGTGACTGTGTGGTCAAATACCACTTTCATCAGTTTTGCAGATCTGCCCATGTGAGGCAAAAGCTGTGTTTTTTGCAGTGACAGAATATTTTGTAGTGTTCTGTAATGGCGTCTAATTCTCTTTCATAGATTGTCACAGAAAGGCTTGACAAGAACAACTTCCAGGCATGGAAGTTTAGAATGACGAATTTCCTTATGGGAAAAGGCTATTGGGAGTTTATTACAGGAAATGAAGAAGAACCAGTTCTTCCTAATGTTCCCAATCAATAGGAAATGCAAGCACTTAAAGGATGGCATGAGAGAGCTAGAAAAGTTATGTACTGGCTGTCTATCAATATTTCAGATTCTATGATTGTGCATAGGATGCAAGTACACCAAAGGAGGCATGGGATACTTTGGCAAAAATGTACAGCATAAATATGCAAGCCAAGAAAATGCAGCTCAAACAGGAGTTGCACAATGTGCAGAGAGAAAATTGGAGCATAAATGACTACCACATGAAGGTGAAGAAAATTGCAGATGCACTTGCTTCCATTGGGTCGCCAGTGGAAGATGATGATCTAGTTTCTGTGACCTTGAATGGGGAAAGGATTATGCACAGTTTTAGACATCCATTGCCATCTGTGAAAAATTTCCTGACTTGGAAGAGTTGTTTGCTCTTCTAATTTCTAAAGGGCAGAGAAATGGGGGTGCATCTTCTTCAGGAGGAACTTCAAAAGAAACTGTCTTCTACTCAAATGCTGGAAGAGGTAGAGGAGGCTAATCTGCAGGCCATGGTAGAAATCAGAAATGTAGCAAACTCAAGAAAACCAGTCCTATGGAGGAGGATGTGGTAACTCTAGAGGCACGGGGAACCAAAGAGGCTGTGGTGGATGGCAGAGAGGCCAAAATGCAAACGACAATGTTGAATGCTATTACTGTGGTAAAATGGGTCATAGGGCTAAGGACTGCTATAAAAAGCAGAATGACATTATGAATGGAAAATTGCAGCAAGGCAATTATGCATCTTCTAGTAGACAGGGTGATGACAAAAATGAGCATCTATTTATGGCGCAGCATATGACAAGTTCTGTGACAAGTGTAGAAGAACGAAATGATGTGTGGTATGTTGACTCAGGTGCGTCAAACCACATGACAGGTCATGCAGAATGGATGCAGGATGCAAGGAAAATGGAAAAACCAGGATTTGTGGAGACTGGTGATGATACTGCACATCCTATTATGCAAATTGGTAAAATTCCTTTGTCTATGCAGGATGGGAAAAAGAAATACATGTCTGATGTATTTCATGTCCTGAACATCACCAAGAACCTGGTTTCTATTGGTCAAATGGTTGAGCAGGGCTTGCAGGTCAGATTTAATCCTCATGGATGCTTTGTTGAGGATATGAAAAATAACGGTCACTTGATAGCAAAAGGGAAGAAGAAGGGCAGGATGTTTACGTTGGATGTGGACATGCCTGAATTGAGTGCAGCAATGTTTGCACATGGGACCGTTGTAGTTGCAGATATTGATATCTGGCATAAACACATTGGTCATGTTAATATACAGTGACTTAAATCAATGCAAGCCCAAAATATTGTTGCAGGATTGCCTAAATTCGAGGTTGCAGAAATGCATAAGGTTTGTGAAGCGTGTCAATTTGGAAAACAGGTAAGGAAACCATTTCCTAGGCATGTTCAAGAGAGTAAAAAGCCATTGGATTTAATCCACTCTAATGTGTGGACTACTAAAGCTACATCTATTAGAGGCTGTCACTATTTTGTCACTTTTATTAATGACTTATGGTTGAAAAAGAAACAGGCCAGCAAATAAAATGCCTAAGGTCAAATGGAGGGGGAGAGTACCTCTCAAATGAGTTTGCAAGGTTCCTACAGGAGCATGGCATAAAGCAACAATATTCATGCAGTCATACCCCACATCAAAATGGACCTGCAAAAAGGAAAAATAGGCATATTGGAGAGGTATCTCGGGCCATCCCAAATGAAAAAGATCTACCAGATTATTATTGGGCTGAAGCAGTTGCTACAGTAGTCTACATAATGAACAGGACTCCCACTGCAGCAATACATGGCATGACACCAGAGGAGATGTAGACATTTCTCATTTGAAAATTTTTGGTTGCATTGCCTATGTTCATGTGCCAGATGAGTTTAGGTCCAAGTTGGATCCAAAAGCTGAGAAGTGCATCTTTATTGGTTATTCTTTGCAGCAGAAAGGGTATAGATGCTATAACCCTTCTACTCATAAGTTTATAGTGAGCAGAGATGTTGTTTTTTATGAGATGAGAAGTTGGTATAAACCAGTAAATGTGATGATTGATGTAGATGCACAAAATGGTAATGCTACATAGAATTCACAGTAGCAATCACAAAATATTAGTGGACCTACAATGTCCTCTAGTAGTGGATCATATACTTCACCATGGATAGGTAGATTGAGATCAAGAGAATCTCCTTAAAGCAATGCAGATAGTGGTACACTGGTATCACGAAAAGGAAAAGAGAAGGTAGATCAGCCCATGTTTGATGTGAATGCAGGTCACTCTTATGTGGATGGTGAATCTAGTGGCTCAGAACAGAGCATTGATGATGAGTTGGGTATTCCTTCTATTGTTACACTTGGAGTAAGGAAGACCAGGGATGTTTTGAGAGCACCTGGAAGTGAGCCTATTTTGCACAGGTCTACCAGAGGTAGGTATCCTGTGGATAGGCTGAAATATGATGGATTTACAGCCATTCACTATGCCTATATGGTCAAAGTAATACAGGAACTAGAACCCACTTCTTTTGAGCAAGCCATGGGAAATGAAAAATGGGAGAAAGCCATGGATGAAGAAATGGATGCCTTGGAAGCAAATGCTACATGGGGATTGGTGCCTTTGCCTAAAAACAAGAATGCAATTGCCTGTAAGTGGGTTTATAAAATCAAGAACAATGCAGATGGTTCTGTGAATAGATACAAGGCAAGATTAGTTGTCAAGGGGTATGCACAGACATATGGCATTGATTATGAAGAAACATTCAGTCCGGTTGCAAGGATGGCAACTGTAAGAGCAGTCATTGCTATGGCTGCATCAAAGGGATGGTCTTTACATCAGATGGATGTAAAGAATGCCTTCTTGCATGGTGATTTGCAAGAAGAGGTCTTTATGGAGCAGCCAGCAGGTTATGTTCATGCTATTCATCCTGAGTTTGTTTGCAAGTTGAAGAAAGCCTTGTGTGGCTTGAAGAAAGCACCTAAAGCATGGTCTGACAAGATAGGACACTATCTTGTCACTATTGGCTTTCAGATTTCCAAGGTAGATTTCTCACTCTATGTGAGAAAAATAGAGAAAGGGATTATGTTGCTTGTCATTTATGTCGATGATTTGATCATCCCAGGTGATAGTGATGAAGATATCCTTCATGTGAAAATGCGATTGAAGCAAAAGTTTGAGATGAAGGATTTGGGAGAGCTGCGGTATTTCTTGGGCATTGAGGTGATTAGATCACCAAGTGGGATACAGCTCTTACAGAGGCAGTATGGATTGGACATGTTGTCCAAATATGGGATGACAGGCTGTAAGCCTATTTCAGTTCTTTTGGAGCAGAATGTGAAGCTGAGCACAGATGCAGGTGAGCTTTTGGAAGACGCTACTATGTACAGATGCATAGTAGGAAGTTTGATTTATACGACTATTACCAGGCTAGATTTAAGCTATGCTGTTGGATTGGTAAGTCAGTTTATGCAGGCTCCAAGGAAACCACATTTGGATGCAGCTAGATGCATACTCAAGTATGTGAAGTCCACATTGCAGTATGGACTATTTTATGAGGCTAGGGTTCAGATACATTTGCATGGATCTCGCATGGATACACTGATGTTGATTGGGCTAGTAGTATTTCTGATAGACGATCTACCAGTGGATATGTGTTCTCTTTTAGGAGTGCTGCAGTCACCTGGAGCAGCAAGAAACAGCCTACAGTTGCCTTGTCGAGCACAGAGGCTGAGTACAGGGGTGCAACAATGGCTGCATGTGAGGTAGCTTGGTTGCATAAGCTAGTTTATGATATGCATCAGCCTACAGATGGGCTAGTTGTCATTTATTGTGACAACATGAGCAGTATACACTTGGCAATACACTTGGCAAATAACCCAGTCTATCATGCTAGAACAAAGCACATTGAGGTGCAATATCACTATGTGCGAGAGAAGGTTTTACTAGGTCTTATTGATCTATTTTATGTCAACATAGAGGATCAGGTAGCTGACATATTCACGAAGGCATTGGGCGCAGAGAAGCTGTGCAAGTTCAGAGACTTGCTTGGTGTGCAAGAATTGGGATTGAGCTTGAGGGGGATTGTTGAGATATCGAGCTCCACTCGTGATATGCCAGGGTGACCGTTGTGCATTTATGTCACCGACTTGTTAGCTACAGATGCGATTGGTACACCACCCACGAATAATAGCTGGATGACAGCTATCCTTATCTACTCTAGTTTGTGGCTCAATTAGTATGCCACCTTAGTTAGTTGAGTTTGGTTTGAGACCCACATATAGGGTTCTTCTATTTTCTTTATACAAGAGTTCTTTTTGGCTTTCACAACTAAGAAGAGGAAAACTATTTTTAGCCTCCACCTGTGTGTGTGTTCCCCCATTGTGTATGTGAGAAAGCTACAAGTGAGACTCCTTCCCTCTCTCCCACTATCTTCACACTCCATCGATGATGAGGGGGGATAAAGACCATAATTCTGAGTCTGGGTCAACGGTCTTTGATGCAGATTCTTTCTCTACTGGGGGCTCTTGAAGTAGGCTCAATGCTTGAGCTGCTTCCATCTCCTCTGTTGGATCATCAAGACTCTCTTCCATGTAGATGTCTGAGTCTAGTCTAGGGACGACCAAATCAGCACTTCTAATAGAGGGGGTGCTAGACAATGAGGCTTCTTCTTTTAAATTTCCTTCTTGGAGAAGGAAGATGTATGTCATTTCCCATGAAAGGAATTAGGTGCCTGTATTTCCTGTGATCCCTGCATCTAGGATGTCTTGAACTTCGACTGTCCTAAACCCTTCATCTATAAGGTTGTCACAAAAGTGGGCCAAGCGCTTTACAAACTTGGGTTCCTCTATGAACAAATACTTTATGTAATCTATGGGAACCCATCTCTTTGAAGTGTGGTCAAGTGTATAGGTAAAATTTGAGAAATTATCTTGCATGTCAAGGATGAGATCTGAGAAGTCTCGCATATATGTGCCTAGGACATCTAAAGTCCTATCAAACACTAAAAATAGCTCTTCCTCATGATCTACAAATGCAGTTTGTGAGATGAAGTCATGGAGCATAGTTCTAGCTGAATCCATGGCAAATAGCAGTTGAGATGCAGGGAGTAACTTCTGAGGATGGGAGTTTCTATGGCTCTCTAAATGTGAAAGTGAGAATGTGATGTAAAAAGGGCTCTTACCCCTTAATATATATCAAAACCCTAAAAATTAAAATTAATCATAAAATCCCCAAATTTTTTGAAAAACATTTACCACCGTGAATTGAAAGGAGAAAACATTAAAAGGAATAACATTTTAATTTAATTGTCCATCATCTTTCGAAGCAATAACTAGGATTTGACAGACAAAAAATTAAATGCTGCACTAGTCAAACACATTGTTAGCAATCTTCAAAGTTGCAGGAGGAATGAAATTGGCACTATGCATGCACTTCTCCACACGGCAGCTGATCTTACCACCATTTAAGGTAAAGTAGAAGGACTCTGGCATGCCATCCTCCATGACTAGTAGGTGTTCTCGCACATCCCTTAGAGTCCATTGTGATGTGACATTCACATTCTTGACATCTCCCTCTTTAACATCAATAGATAAACTTACCCTTATATTGTCTTCATCATAAGAGTCTAGGGGAAGCCACCAGCCATTTGTTTTCTTCTAGCGTCTATAGTACTAAAAATCTAAATACAACATTTGGCATGACAAATGGTATCTAATAACCACATTGTCTTTACATGAGTGACATTGAAACACATCACCCTTTTGGTCACCTGACCTGGTTCCCCAATTCATCCCAAGTAAATCTTCAAGAGCATTTTCATCTACATGCTTGCAGGACCACATAGTTTTTATTCTATGCATATGTATATTCTGAAATAAAGAAGCAAAAATGTGCAGAGGCATAAACCAAGATAACCTTGCCCATTTGGATCCAAATGTAAACTTCATGGCCATGCCCACATCCTTTGCAATCTTGTCCTTGTACGATTACAATGTCCTTGAGTCCACATTGCTACAATCCATGTCTTGAAGTTGTGGTGGTGCAATGGTTTGCAGATGGCCATAGCTTGATGATGTCGTTGGCGTGATGTATGTTGCATTATACCAATACGCATTCTTCATTTGCAAGGAGGCCAACTTCTCCCCAGCATGCATTTGCTTACCTAAATCCTCATGAATCGTAGTGAACTTGCCTATGAATGATTCAATTGGTTCCCACTCCTCGAGCTCCAAAGGGAAGACATCTACCACCATGAATAAGGGCTCTTAGAAACCAAACACAAAATTTCCAAATGGACTCATTACACTTACAGGTGAAAAAGGTACATAGATAAAAAGGCTCACACTGTGATGGTATCCTAGATTGATTGAATGATGGAGGAAGCCGCATATCTTTTCTCATGTAAACATGTTGCACTTTTGCGAGCCATCCTTTCTTCCCAAACTTGAACTTCAAGATGCACCCCTTCCACTCATGCAAGATGTCACCACTCTTGCTCTTGGGAAGCTTATGTGGACCTTTGGCTGATCCTTTCATCATTGTCCAGTCATTTAAGCTATAGTTGCAAGGGATCCTCTCATCAAATGCAATTCTGGTGTTGTGGAAGACACAAGAGGTCACAACATTGCGTGCCTTGTAGCCTTTCTCCTCACCATGCTTGCAGAGGTTGCAACAGCAAGAATGGGACTCCTACATAAGGCAATGCAACTCCAACAGAGGCACAAAAGAGGGAGAAGGAGAGGGATAGAGTAGCAACAATAGAGGCACATGAGAGGGAGAAGGAGAGGGATAGAGCAGTAGTAATAGAGGCTTAGGAGAGGGAGAAGGAGAGGGACAAAGTAGCATCAATAGAGGCACAGGAGAGGGAGAAGAAGAGGGACAGAGCAGCTCCAACAGAGGCACAGGAGATGGAGAGGGGAGAGAGAGAGAGGAGCTACAGCAAGCAGGCCAAAGCAGGAGGGAGCAAAGAAAGAGGGGGGAGAGGGAAAATGTGTGGGATTTGGTTCAAATCTGAGTGATTTGGCAGGCTGGACCAGAATAGTGGTGGGCAGAGGTCCTAGAAAGAGGGAGGGGAGAAGAAAAATTCACCACAAGGGCCCTACCATCCCATTGAAGGTAGTTTTGGGCTAATGTGGGGGAGGTGCACCTAGTACGAGGGTCAAACATGGGTTAAGAGGGGGGGGATGGTTGGGGTGGTCCCTAGTGTAAGGGGAGCAACTAATAGGGGCTCTCTGCAAGCCTGCCCACCATCCACCTCAACATACCATTGCCCCACACCTTCTAGCTCTCTCTTTGGTACACCTCAAATCACTCTCTAATCCCTTGAAATTAGGAAACACTAATTGGAGGCCCTTTTGAGACCCCAATTCTCCCCTAATGTGTTCAGTGCAACTCAATAACCATAAGTAATTTTCTCTTGGACAAGATGGTTCCTTTGATTTCAAGGATGACAACCTTGAATACGATCTCCCTGAGAGGTACTAAAAAATGTAACCCTATGTGTATCCATATAGCATTGGTTTAATATAAGGGGGTTTCTAATCAACTACTATATGTGTAACCATAAAACATTGGTTTAATATAAGCGATTTTCTAAAGATGACCACCTTGAATACAATCTCTACAAACAAATATCAATCCCATGGGTGTAACTAAATAAATATAGCCATATAACATTGGTTATTATATAAGAGCTTTTCTAATCAACTAAATTCACATAATCATGATACCTACAAAAGGGGTTCTTTCATTCACAAAGTCTAAAAGTCTAAATTTATGTAATATCTCGATTCAACTCGATAACCATAAGTAATTTTCTCTTAGCCAAGATGGTTCCTTTGATTGAAAGGATGATGACCTTGAATACGATCTCCACATAACCTAGGAAAGTGAACTAGTGGCACATGACCAGCCTTGTTGCAAATCCTTGTGGAGATTCTAAGTAATAGAACTAAAAGACACGCAAATACATAGACATGTCCAAATCATTGAGAGTCACTACTGATCTAGTGAAATTTTAGCTTTAAATTCAATATTTTAGCATTTCAACCTTTTTATAAGCAACTAACATCATGACACGTGGTTATAAACTTTGTCTAGGTTGGTCATGTAAAAATGTCTACCCCGAGGGTGTAACTAAAAGAATGTAACCATATGTGTAACCATACAAGATTGGTTTAATATAAAGAGATTTCTAATCAAATAAATTCATATAATCATGATCCCTACAAAAGGGTTATTTTAATTCACAAGGTCTAAAAATCTAAATTTAGATAAGACCCCTTGAATGCACATTGTATGTAAGGTTTCATAGTAATGCAACAATTGGGATCTAGCTTACAAAATAATCAATCTTGAGTGTGTTGAGTCTAACAATTGAATAAAAGAAGGTGAACCATCTCACACTATTTAATGTTTAGAGGGATAGGATACTGGTAATTATGTATGAATACTTTGCATTATTAAAGAAGTAACTTGTTACAAAGTGCCTCTGTGACGAGCATGATGATATGTAGTATGCACAAAAAATAGTATAGTTGTTATCCTTGTAGACTTTGTGAATCTAGTGCATCATCTATATCAAACATGGATTTTATTAATTTGGACTAGTGCACTCTCCAAATTCATTTCCAAAAGTAGTTTTGGATAAATTTTAAAAAAACCACTCTCCAAAAGATAAATTAAAACAAAAAATCAAGTAGCCTAATTTAAAAAGTTTTTTAAAGGAGGGTTGAAGCATGTTAACACCCTATGCATTTTGTGGTTATAAGCATAGGAAAAATAGAAAGATTTGAAAGCACACACAACTTTGAGAATGAACATGGTCATTTTAAAATTATTTAATATAATAAAGTATCTTGAGAGTGTGGGACTAATAATTGTATTGCATGGTAGCATGAACATGTAATCAAGTTCAATGTTAGTTTAGAGGCCTTGCATGTTAGTCATAGTGTAAGGAGCTTGGAGATGAAAAACACTTATTTCATTAATTTCGGACCCATATGTCTACATTTGGACTAATCCTAAAACTCCTTCCCAAATGGAAAGTTTACTTTATGAAAATGTTGTTTGAGAATTAAAAGTTTACTTTTTGGCACTGCCATTTCCCATAATAAATTTCAGAATATCTCTCTATAATGTTGCATTTAAATTAATAATTTAATAAAAAATAATAGCTTAATTACATGTAAATTAATATAAGTAATTTAAATGTATGAAAAAGTTATATGCATGCATGCATGTATGTATGTATGTATGTATGTATGGCCCATGCATGACATTAATTTACCATAACAGTCCTCTAAAATCTTCAAGATATCATAATGGTATTAACAAACACATTTTGAGAGTTTAAAGACTCTAAAATCTGGTAGATATGGAGTCACACACGACAGTGCACATGCATGCATGGAACATACATGTCCTTGGTTCATCGATGGAAGGCCATTGATAAATATGGTGGGACCAATGCACTACACTTGTCCACATGGCATGGGCATGCCCATAGGGCTTTTATATTTATATTTATATAATTAAAGTCCATGCATGAGATTAATTTACCATTAAAGCCTTCTAAAATCTCTAGACTTAATAATGGTGTTAATAAACACCTTTTAGAGTTTTGGAACTCTAAAATTGCCAAGACTTTATAATAGTGTCAATAAACACCTTTCAAAGTTTCAAAAAGCAACATCGATAGAATCTTAAAGAACTCTATAAACACTTTGCAATGATTACAAAGGTTTTTTAAGATGTGTTTGCACTGAGTGAAGCACACATCTTCAAATGATGCATCTTGATGGAGGGCAAAAGAGAGGGAAAGAAGGAAAAGGGAAGGGAAGGGAGAGATACATGGAATGGAGCGGGAAAGAGAGGAAAAGAGAGGCAAAAGACTTGGGGAAGGAAAGAAGGTAAGGGAAGAGCGAGGGGAGGAGAGAGAGAGAGAGAGAGAGAGAGAGAGAGAGAGAGGGGGGGGGGGGATCTCTGTGTATTCAATTTCGTGTCTCTGTTATGCATTTTTTCATACTAAGGTTTTGAAACCTTAGATTTATGCCACATGGCAGTGGATAAGTGTTGACTCCCATTTCTCACTCATCGGTTGGGATTTTGGAGTTCTGGCAGAAGAGAGATATTTGTAGATTTTCTTACTGAGTCCGATTATGCAATGGCGCCCATGTTTTGAAGCATCTCAGGTTCTATTTTCAGTAGCGCTCATTACCGTGGGACTATGATTTCTTGAGCATACCTTATGCAGATCACTCTGGTTGCAGTTTGAGCAGTGTGCGCTCATTCGTGGTATGCATTAGGTTGCAATGGATGATTTATAGGCCATTTGGATGCATTGCGGTCCTTGTTGGATGCGTTGATAGGCCCAAATTGCCTTGTGGGATGCTATTTTTTATGGACGCTTTGCACATGGATGCTATTTTAAGCTGAGGGATAGCTTTGACACATTGCAGGTGATGCTCTGATAGTGCTATGCTCTCTTGAATGAGATATAATTGATGCATATGCCAGTGGACGTTGTTTATGCTTGAGTCATTTGGCACTTATTGGCATTTTCTTTTGGGCCAGATTTGCTCATATGGATGCATAGTATATGCACATGAGTCAGATGCATCTTTTGATGCTTTGAGCTTTGAATTTTGGTGATATTTCACTCTATTGTGGCATACACATTTGGGTGCACCTGGTATTTGGTGTGATTCTCTCTTGCAGGGACTAGCATTTGGGATTTGCATGAGGAAATTTGCATGATGAGCCAAATGTGGCTGATATGCAGGTGGACAGCAAGCTGAAATGCCATTGAGAAGATCATCTAGAGTGTCTAGACTGCCTGATAGGTTTGTTCCAGGGGTAGACTATGTGATGCTTACTGATTGCGGGGAGCCTTCTTGCTATAGAGAGGCTATGATGCGTGAGGATCAACGCAAGTGGGAGTATGCTATGCAATCAGTTCACTTATGAAGAATAAGACTTGGGACTTGGTTTCTTTGCCACATGGAAAGAAATCATTGCCATGTAAATGGGTCTACAAAATGAAGGTCACAGGTGAGGATGTGCCTAGGTACAAGGCCCGTTTGGTTGCTAAAGGGTTCAAGCAAGAGAAGGGTGTGGACTTTGATGAGATATTCTCTCCGGTTGTGAAGATGACCACACTTAGATGCATGCTTGGACTAGTGGCAATAGAGGATATGAAGCTTATGCAGATGGATGTCAAGACAGCTTTCTTGCATGGGGATTTGCATGAGGAAATTTACATGGTTCAGCCGGAAGGCTTTGAAGAAAAGGGCAATGAGCATTTAGTTTGCAAGCTAAAAAAGAGTCTCTAAGGTCTTAAGCAAGCACCTAGAGAATGGTATCAGAAATTTGATGCTTTCATTCGGTCCCAGGGTTTTAGAAGGAGTGAAATTGATCACTGCCTCTACACTAAAAGAGCTAAGGATACTAGTATGATAATCCTGGCACTATATGTGGATGATATGCTATTGGCTAGCAAGAATACTTATGAGCTAGATGCATTAAAGGCCAAGTTGCATGAGGCCTTTGATATGAAGGATTTGGGATTCGCAGGTCATATTCTTGGTATGCGCATCACGCGTGATCGGAGTAGGAAACTCCTTTGGCTTTCACAAAAAGAGTATGTTACAAAAGCATTGCAGCGTTTCAATATGGAGGGGGGGAAGGCAGTGAGTACTCCATTGCCTCCATATGTGAAACTGAGTCATACAGATAGTCCCAAATCAGATGAGGAAAGGGCCATGATGGCCAAGGTTCCTTATGCATCAGCAGTTGGGAGTCTTATGTATGCTATTATATTTTCTAGACCAGACATTGCATTTGCAGTGGGAGTTGTTAGCCGGTATATGGCTAATCCAGGAAAGAGGCATTGGGAGGCAGTTAAGTGCATCATGAGGTACATGAAAGGTACCAAGGAGATGTGCATTTGCTTTGGTAAAGGAGACATGCATGTACTTGGGTACACAGATTCAGACTATGCAGGGCATGTGGATAGTAGGAGATCCCTTCTGATTATGTATTCACCTTTGCAGGTGGTGCAGTGTCGTGGATGTCTCACGCACAGAAGTGCGTTGCTTTGTCTACCACAGAGGCTGAGTATGTTGCAGCCACAGAGGGTTGCAAGTGTGGGGGTTAAAGGTCACTGTGCCTTAACCCCAGTTATGTACAATACTCAAACACATATATAAATGAATGAAAAAGAAGATTAGAACGGTTCTGCACCCACCAAAACTTGTGTGGCTCTCTATCTCTCTCTCTCCTTCTTCCGTTCTTGCTTCCGTTGAGAGCACTCTCAACTGGTATCAGAGCCCGGGTGATCTAGCTGAGCGTGCGTGAATGCTTGGAAGCTCAGCAGCTCTGTGGGAGAAAGGAGAAGCTCTGTGGGAAGCTTTGTGGGTGACTTTACTTGCATCCGAGTGTGCAGAGACCTTGGAGGAACCTTTGGAAAAGTCACTTTGGCTTTACGAAGTGGTTTTGAGAGCCTGTTAAGAGCTTTCAAAGAAAAAGTCGTTTTTTGAGCTTTTCCCTGTTCCGTTCGATGACAGAGACTCTGTATTGACTTGTAGAGGCAACTATTGCTTGCTTTTGGTGTCCACATTACTTCAGGAGCTTGGAAACACCTTCATTCTTGAATTTGGGATCATTTCATTGGATTTCTGACTCACTGTGTCAGTTCCTGCGTTTTTTGCCCGGGTGTTGGAACTCAAGTTTGGAGAAACCATTTGCAGATCTGTCAGTTCCGGTGGACTCAGGAGGTCCTAAAACTTCTATGTTGCTCATCATTTTCACTCCGGTGGAGTTTACAGATAGCTCTATTTCCAAAAACGTTTTTCAGTCCGTGTGTTGGACCCAGTGATTGAGACCACGGTTTCCAAAACCGTCTGTCCTATTGCATTCCGGACGCCCAAAAACCCCTACCTATCAGTTCTTGCACGATTCGGTGAAGGATTTTCAGAGTTATAAATCTCTGTGTATTCGATTTCGTCTCTCTGTTATGCATTTTTCATACTAAGGTTTTGAAACCTTAGATTTATGCCACATGGCAGTGGATAAGTGTTGACTCCCATTTCTCACTCATCGGTTGGGATTTTGGAGTTCTGGCAGAAGAGAGATATTTGCAGATTTTCTTGCTGAGTCCGATTATGCAATGGCGCCCATGTTTTGAAGCATCTCAGGTTCTATTTTCAGTAGCGCTCATTACCGTGGGACTATGATTTCTTGAGCATACCTTATGTAGATCACTCTGGTTGCAGTTTGAGCAGTGTGCGCTCATTCGTGGTATGCATTGGGTTGCAGTGGATGATTTATAGGCCATTTGGATGCATTGCGATCCTTGTTGGATGCGCTAATAGGCCCAAATTGCCTTTGTGGGATGCTATTTTTTATGGACGCTTTGCACATGGATGCTATTTTATGCTGAGGGACAGCTTTGACACATTGCAGGTGATGCACTGATAGTGCTATGCTCTCTTGGATGAGACATTATTAATGCATATGCCAGTGGACAGTGTTTATGCTTGAGTCATTTGGCACTTATTGGCATTTTCTTTTGGGCCAGATTTGCTCATATGGATGCATAGTATATGCACATGAGTCAGATGCATCCTTTTTTTTATGCTTTGAGCTTTGAGTTTTGGTGATATTTCACTCTATTGTGGCATACACATTTGGGTGCACTTGGTATTTGGTGTGATTCTCTCTTGCAAGCACTAGTATTTGGGATTTTGCTTTATTTGCATCATGGCATCCTCTACCATGCCTGAAAAGGAGTTTTTCAGCATTAAAAAGTTTGATGGGACAAACTTTTCTTTGTGGAAAGAACAAATAAGGGATGTGCTTATTCAAAAGAAGCAGATTAAACCCTTGGTAGGGATTGAAGCTAAGCCTGCAAATATGTCTGAGGATGATTGGAATGAGTTGGATGCATTAGCAAAGTCTACTATTAGACTTCATCTTGCAGAGTCAGTTTATTTCACAGTAGTGAATGAGCAGACTACGGAAGATTTGTGGAAGAAACTATGTGCCACTTATGAGAAGGAAACTGCCACTAATAAAGTTTACCTCATGAAGAGGTTGTTTGAGCTGCAAATGAAGGAAGGGGTCTCCATTGCTTCTCACTTGAATGAATTCAATATTATTTTCAGCCAACTTCAGGCTCAGAAAATGAATTTTGATGCGGAGACTAAGGCAATATTTCTCTTATGTTCATTGCCATCCTCATGGGATACCTTCCGTACAGCTGTCAGTAACTCTGCACCTGGTGGAGTACTAAAATTTGATGATGTTGTGGGTAGCTTGTTGGCCGAGGAGGTTAGACGGAATTCTATGGATGGCAACAAGCAGGATGCAGCCTTAAATGTGCAAAGGGGCAGATCACAGTTCAGGGGGAAGTCCCAAGAAAGAGGGAAGTCTCGTAGGAAATCCAGGGCAAGGAACATTGAGTGTTACCACTGTGGCAAGAAGGGCCATATGAAAAAGGATTGCTACAAGCTAAAAAAAGAGCAAAAGGATAAGAAAAAGAATGCAAATTGGGGTGCAAATCAAAAGGAAGAGAGTCCAAGGGAGGACAAAGGAAAAGTGAAGATCGAGGAGATCAATGCAGTCACACATGATAGTGACAATGATGTTCTCTTCATGTCTAGTTTATCTGCAGAGTTGCTTACCACTTCAGATGATGCATATTCCCAGGATTGGATTTTGGATTCTGGTGCTTCATTCCATGTTACTCCCCATAGGGAATGGTTCTCCACTTATGATAGTGGAAAGACAGGTTGTGTGCATCTTGGAAATGACTATGCATGTGACATAGTGGGAGCAGGTGACATAAAGTTTTCTTTTGCAAATGGGTCTGCATTTGTTTCGAAACATGTGAGACATGTGCCTAAGCTGACCAAGAGTCTTATTTCAGTGGGTCAGCTAGATGATGCTGGTTTTCACACCACTTTTGGCTTTCAGAGTTGGAAAATTCAGATGGGCTCTATGCTTTTGGCCAGGGGTGCCAAGTGTGGGACTTTGTATCCCTTACATGTATCAGGGGTATTTGATCATGTTGTTGCAATAACCGAGCAGCCAAGCACTTCTTTATGGCATTGTAGGTTGGGGCACATGAGCCAGAATGGAATGAAACTCTTATGCCGTTTGGGTTATGTACCGCATTTGAGTTTCTCTGATTTTGAATTTTGTGAGCATTGTCTCTATGGGAAACAGACTAAATCAGCCCATAAAAGAAGGGGAAAGAAAGAGTTTGAAAAGCTTGATTTGGTGCATTCAGATGTATGCGGTCCAATGCCTACACGGTCATTAGGTGGGGCTGAATACTATGTGACATTCATTGATGATGCAACTAGGAAAGTGTGGGCTTATGCTATAGCTCGGAAGAGTGATGTGTTCCAAGTATTTCAGAAATGGCTGGCCTTGGTTGAGAATCAGTCAGGTAGAATGCTTAAATGCCTATGGCCTGACAATGGTGGAGAGTATCTCTCTCATGACTTTCAGCATTTCTGTGATACACGTGGGACTAAGAGGGAGCTTACATCCCCTCGTACTCTAGAGCAAAATCCAGTTGCAGAAAAGATGAACCGTACCATTCAAGAAAGGTTGCAATGCATGCTTTCCAATGCAAGTCTTTCTGGTGGTTTTTGGGCTGAGGCAATGAAGACTGTAGTGCATGTGATAAATAGATCACCTAGTAAGAGTTTGGATGGTGGTATTCCTGAAGAGGCATGGAGTGGCAAGAAGCCCTCTTACTCTCATTTGCGTATATTTGGGTGTGAGGCATATGCACATGTGCCAAAAGAGCTTCGAAAGAAGCTAGATCCTAAGTCTAGGAAATGCATCTTTCTGGGTTATGGTGAAAGTGGAGAGATGGGCTATCGTCTCTGGGATCCAGAAGCAAAGAAGACCATCTCTTCACAGTCCCTTAGTCGACCAAAAAATGAAAATATAAGGTAGGGGACCACATGCCACCTTGGCATTGAATTTCCCATTTCACACAATATACTACCACATTGTCATTAAGTCCTTTGGCACATGTGAGGAAGGGAAAAGGTTGTCCCATCCATATTCTCATCCCACCATGTGCTAACATTCAAAAGAACTAGGGATGGTGGGCTAGATAGGAGAGGAGATATAGCAAAATTTCATGTGTTTAGGAGATTAGAACAAGGACAATGTCATAGTTCCATGTTTTTTGACCTATGAAAGGGGATCCCATTTGTTTCCAAGGTCTTGAGGCTCGGGAGAAAGTGTGGCTACTCCCATTCTAAATCCAATCCTAGACCACTAGGTCTAGGATGGGAGAAAATGAGGCTATTCCCATCCTAAACCGATCCTAGACCCCACTAAGTTTTGGATGGGAGTAATGATGACAAATAGATCCCTATCATCAGCCCATTCTAGTCACATCCATCCTTATTACTGCTCATCATCTATATCCATGGTTTCACCTTACAACTTACATCTCTCATAGTGCAATCTAGCATTGCTTTTTCTTATGCTCTTTGCCACTTAAGAGATTTCCTCTTTGAGGCCCTTATTCAATAGTAAAACCCTCATAATGCTAGCATCTTAATTGTGAAAGATAAATCAATAAACATTGCATGAGAGAGAGAGAGAGGGAGAGAGAGAGAGAGAGAGAGAGAGAGAGAGAGAGAGAGAGAGAGAGAGAGGGAGGGGGGTGTATACACATAGTTAAAATTGTACAATATATTAGACAAATAGAAATGAGTATTTAACCTACTGAAAGCCTCGTCTTTCAACTTCAGGAAGTATATCCATATCCTTCTACTGTAGTCATCAATCAGCTCAAGGAATGGCATGTAATGGTCAAGAAAGAATCGGGGAGGAAGGTGAAGAAGCTGAGATTAGACAGAGGTGGAGAGCTCACATCGACTGAATTCAAAAGTTACTGCAAAAGTCACGGAATCAAGAGGCAGAAACCCCCACCACATACATCATAGCAAAATGGAGTAGCAGAATGCGAGATGCGCGTCATCTGCGAAATGGACCCGAGTATGATGAAAGGGAAAGATATGCCAAAGACTTTCTGGGCTGAAGCATGTAACACTGCAATTTACATCCTCAATTGTAGCTACACGAAGGCTGTGAATGGGATGACTCCACTGCAAGCCTTTTCTGGTAAGACACCTTCAACTGCACATTTCAAAGTTTTTGGATGTGACTATTTTGTGCATGTCCCTGATGCTACTAGGACCAAATGGGAACTGAAGAGCCGAAAGTGTATTTTCTTAGGCTACAGTGAAGAGGCAAAGGGTTACCATCTCTTTAACCCTATTACCAAGAAAGTAATTATAAGTCGCAATGTGGTCTTCTTAGAACAACCGCATCAATTAGAGGAGGATGCTTCCTTCCCAGACAACCAGGACCAAGATATCCATCCAGTACCACCACCAACAGCAGACCGAACTCCCCCAATGGTGCTTGGGAGGATTCAAGACAAAGAAGATGAAGAAGAGCCTGCAGAACCACAATGGCAACGACCATTCCCAAAGTGGGTAAAGCAGCTTTTGGATGGCAGAGAAGCTCCAGCAATTGAGGAGGAACCATCCGAACACTGCCGGTCTAAGAGATTAGAGGAGCAAAGAAGGGCGCAGGAACACTTGGTCAACTATGCTTTGATGAAATAAGTGATCCGTGCTGATGAACCCAAGTGTCTTGAAGAGACACAAGGTGATGATAGGTGGATGGAGGCTATGCAGTCAGAGTATGGCTCCATAATGAAGAACAACACTTGGGACCTTGTGGATCGACCACCAAAGTGCAAGGTAATCGGAACCAAGTGGGTGTACAAGATCAAGTACAAGTTCGACGGCATGTTGGATAAGTACAAGGCTCGGCTCGTGGCAAAAGGATTTGCACAGGTACATGGTTTTGATTATCAAGATACTTTTGCTCCCACAACTCGACTAACCACAATTCATAGTGTTTTGGCTTTAGCTGCCCAGGGAAGCTGGCCCATCTGCCTTTCTGAATGGAGATCTCAAGGAGGAGGTATACGTGGAACAACCACCAGGTTTTGAGATCCCTGGTTCAGAAGGTAAAGTCTACAAACTAAAGAAGGCACTTTACGGGCTAAAATTGACATCATGACTGGAAAATTGCAGCAAGGCAATTATGCATCCTCTAGTAGACAGGGTGATGACAGAAATGAGCATCTGTTTATGGTGCAGCACATGACCAATTCTATGACAAGTGCATAAGAAAGCAATGATGTGTGGTATGTTGACTCAGGTGCATCAAACCACATGACATGTCATGCAGAATGGATGCAGGATGCAAGGAAAATGGAAAGACTAGGATTTGTGGAGACTGTGATGATACTGCTCATCCTATTGTGCAGATTGGTAAAATTCCTTTGTCTATGCAGGATGGAAAAAAGAAATACCTCTCTGATGTATTTCATGTCCCGAATATCACCAAGAACCTGGTTTCTGTTGGTCAAATGGTTGAGCAGGGCTTGCAGGTCAGATTTAATCCTCATGGATGCTTTGTTGAGGATATGAAAAATAAAGGTCGCTTGATAGCAAAAGGGAAGAAGAAGGGCAGGATGTTCATGTTGAATGTGGACATGCCTGAATTGACTACAGCAATGTTTGCACATGGGACTGGTGTAGTTGCAGATATTGATATCTGGCATAAACGCATTGGTCATGTTAATGCACAACAATTAAATTAATGTAGGCCCAAAATATTGCTGCAGGATTTCCTAAGTTCAAGGTTGCAAAATTGCATAAGGTATGTGAAGCTTGTCAATTTGGCAAATAGGCAAGGAAGACATTTCCTAGACATGTTCAAGCGAGTAAGAGGCCATTGGAATTAATCCACTCTAATGTATGGACTACTAAAGCTACATCTATTGGAGGCTGTCATTATTTTGTCACTTTTATTGATGACTACAACAAAAAAGTTTGGGTGTATTTTATGAAAAAGAAAAGTGAAGTGTTTGGGCATTTCAAAGCCTTTAAAGCTATGGTTGAAAAGGAAACAGGCCTGCAAATAAAGTGTCTAAGGTCAAATGGAGGGGGAGAGTACCTCTCAAATGAGTTTGGAAGTTTCCTATAGGAGCATGGCATGAAGCAGCAATATTCATGCAGTCATACCCCACAGCAAAATGGACTTGCAGAAAGGAAAAACAAGCATATTGGAGAGGTATCTCGTGCCATGCTCAATGAAAAAGACCTGCCAAATTATTATTGGGCTGAAGCAGTTGCTACAGTAGTCTACATAATGAACAGGACTCCCACTATAGCAATACATGGCATGATGCCAGAGGAGAGGTATACTGGTAGGAAACTAGATATTTCTCATTTGAAAGATTTTGGTTGCATTGCCTATGTTCATGTGCCAGATGAGTTCAAGTTGGATCCAAAAGCTGAGAAGTGCATCTTTATTGGTTATTCTCTACAGTAGAAAGGGTATAGATGCTATAACCCTTCTAGTCATAAGTTTACACTGAGTAGAGATGTTGTTTTTTATGAGAGATGCTATGCCTTGTCAGTGATAGTAGCAAAGTGGCATTTTGAGTCTAGTTGATCCATTGAACTAGTAACTAAAGTTTCCAGACTGCTGTCTAAAGTGTGCAGGTGCCTGTTTTCAGTAGTAGATATCATAGAGGTGTTGAGAACACCTGATGGCATTTGGCTTATGTAGAGGCAGTATGCCTTGAATATGCTGGAGAGGTTTGGCATGAAGGATTGCAAACCAATGGATATCCCCTTGAATCAAAACTTGAAGATGACGGCTGATTCTGGAGCTGAGATTGATGACATTACCATGTATAGAAAGATGGTTGGAAGCTTTATTTATCTGACTATTACCAGGCCTGATTTAATATATGTTGTGGGACTCATTAGTCAATTTATGCAAAAGCCACGAAGCCTCACTTGGATGTAGTGAGGAGGATTATGCGCTATGTCAAGGAAACATATCAGTATGGAATCTTTTATGAGTATGGAAAGGATATAGAACTAGTTGGATACACAGATGCAGATTGGGCAGGATGTGCCTATGATAGGAGATCCACCAGTGGTTATGCATTCAGCCTTGGTAGTGCAGTGGTGAGTTGTAGTAGTAAAAAGCAACCCACAGTGGCATTGTCTAGTACAGAAGCACAGTACAGAGGTGCATCATTGGCTGCACGTGAGATTGCTTGGCTTCAGAAGCTTTTGCAGGATTTGGGACTGCATGTGGAAAAACTAGTCAAACTTTATTGTGATAACATGAGTAGTGTACAATTGGCAAGTAATCCAGTTTATCATGCTAGAACTAAGCATATTGAGGTACACTACCATTTCATCAGAGAGATGGTGTTATCAAAGAAGATTGATCTCATACATGTGAAGATTGAAGATCAGGTTGCAGTTATCTTTACCAAGTCATTGGGTAGAGATAAGTTTACATACTTTAGAGAGCTACTTGGTGTTATGCTCTCTACTTGAGCTTGAGGGGGAGTGTTGGGAATCACGCTCTCAGTTATTGTTCTTGTTGTGTGAGTACGTGAATAAGGTGAGTCACATTGACTCAACCATGGTTAGTTCCTATCTACTATGTATGGGTGTGACCTTAGTAGTGTTCAATTGTATTGTGTGGGGTTCAAATGTGCTGATGGTGGAGGAGACTATTGCTCCCTCCTAGTTGCTTTCTATATCTCTCTTGTTTTTCATAATACAAAGAAAATCTAACGGGCATGATATTTTTCATGCAACTCAACATAGATTTTATTGATGTGTGTGCAAAGTATCATTCCCATTGGGTATTAATGCATTTGAATGACACACCTCAGATACATTTTATGGTGGTTGTGAATAACACTTGGTGAACAACGAGGTTTCTAGTGACTTCGACCATCCAAAGCATATCTGATGGGCATGATACTTTGCACACAGATCAACGTAGGTTGGATTGACACACGTGCAAAGTTTCCTGCCCATCAGGTATGTGCACATTTGAATAACATACCTAGAGTGTGTTTTTTGGCGGTTGTGCATGACACTTAGTGAAAATTGCAATTGTGCATAACACTTAGTAAAAAATGCGATTTGTGGTGAGTTTGACCATCCAAAGCATATCCAATGATGATAATTGGAAAAGGAGTTAACAAAGGTTAAATTGACATGAGTACAATGTATCATGCCCATCTGATATGTGCGCATTTAAATAACACACATCAAATACTATTTTTTGGCGGTTGTGCATAATACTTGATAAAAAATTGGGTTTGTGTCGACTTTGACCATATAAAGCATATCCGATGGGCACAATACTTTGCATGCACCTTAACATAGGCTGTATTGACGTCTATGCAAGGTATCATGCCCATCAGGTATGAGTGCATTTGAATAACACACCTCAAATACTATTCTTTGATAGTTGTGCAAACACTTGGTGAAAAATGGGGTTTGTGGCACGTTTTACCATCCAAAGCATATGTGATGGACACGATATTTTTCATGCATCTCTAATTAGTCTATATTAACATGTGTGCAAAGCGTTGTGCCCATTAGGTATGAGAGCATTCAAATAATACACCTCAAATACTATTTTTTGGGGGTTGTGCATCACTTGGTGAAAAATGGAGTTTCTGGCATATTTGACCATCAAAAGCATATCCTATGGGCATGATATTTTGCACAAGCCTCAAAATATATTATATTAAAGTGTATGCAAAGTATAGCACCCATAGGATATGAGGGCATTCGAATGACACACCTCAGATACAATTTTTTGGATGTTGTGCATAACACAGTGAAAAATGGAGTTTGTGGCAACTTTGACCATCCATAGCATATCTGATGCACACAATACTTTGCATACAAATCAACCTAGGTTGTATTTATGCACGTGCAAAGTATCATGCCCATCGGGTATGTGCGCATTTAAATAACAAACCTCAGAGCATGTTTTTTGGCATTTGTGCATAACACTGGTGAAAAATGAGGTTTGTGGTGAGTTTGACCATCCAAAGCATATTTGATGGGCAAGATACGTTGCAAAAGCCTCAAAATCTATTATATTGACTTGTATCAATAGTATCATGCCGATTGGATATGTACGTTTTTGAATAACACACTTCAAATACTATTTTTTGGTAGTTGTGCATAACACTTATTGGAAAACGGGATTTGTGGTGACTTTGACACTCCAATGCATATATGATGGGCATAATACTTTTCACACAAATTAAAATAGGCTATATTGATGAACTTGCAAAGTATCGTGCCCATCGGGTATGTGCGCATTCAAATAACACACCTCTTGAAGCATATTTTTTGGCGATTGTGCATGACACTTAGAGAAAAATGGAGTTTGTGGCATGTTTGGCCATCCAAAGCATATTTGATGGCCACGATACTTTGCAAAGACCTTAAAATAGGTTTTATTGACACAAATACAAAGTATCATGTCCATCCAATATGTGCACATTCGAATAACACACCTTAAACTCTATTTTTTTGTGGTTGTGCATAACAATTGATGAAAAATGCGGTTTGTGACGACTTTCACCTTCCAAAGCATATCCAATGGGCATGCTACTTTGCATACAACTCAAAAGAGGTTGTATTTATGCACATGCAAAGTATCGTGCCCATCACGTATGAGAGCATTTGATAACACACCTCCAATGCTATTCTTTAGTAGTTGTGCATAACACAATAAAAAACGGAGTTTGTCATGTGTTTGGCAATTCAATGCGTATCCAATGGGAAAGATATTTTGCATGCACCTCAAAACAGGTTTTATTCACACTTGTGAAAAGCATCGTACCCTTTGGGTCTGAGCGCATTCGAATAATACACCTCAGGTACTATTTCTTAGTGGTTGTGCATAACACTTGGTGAAAATGGTGTTTGTGGCGCGTTTGACCATCCAAATCATATCCGATCGGCATAATATTTTTAATAAACCTTGAAATAAGTTTTATTGATGTGTGTGCAAAGTATCATGACCATTGGGTATGAGCGCATTCGAATGACACACCTTAGATACTATTTTTTTGCGATTGTGCATAACACTTAGTGAAAAATAGGGTTTGTGGTGACTTTGACCATCCAGAGCATATTTTATGGGCATGATACTTTACAAACAACTCAAAATAGATTATATTTATACACATGCAAAGTAGCATGCCCATTAGGTATGTGTGCGTTCAAATAACACACACGTTTTTTAGCGGTTGTGCATAACAATTGGTGAAAAATGGGCTTCGTGGCAAGTTTAACCATCCAAATCATATCCGATGGGCATGATAATTTGTACAGGCCTCAACATAGGTTTGATTGACATAAGTGAAGATTATTGTGCCCATCAAGTATGTGCGCATACGAATAACACACCTCAAATACTATTTTTTGATAGTTGTGCATAACACTTGATGGAAAATGGGGTTTGATGCGACTTTGACCATCCAAATCATGTATGATGGGTATGATAATTTGTATGTGCATTGAAATAGGTTGGATTCACATGTGTAGAGAGTACCATACCCATCGGTTATGTGCACGTTCGAATGGCACACCTCAAATGCTATTTTTTGATGGTTGTGCATAACACTTGGTGAAAAACTAGATTTGTAGGGACTTTAACCATTGAAAGCATATCCAATGGACATGATACTTTTCATGTGCATTAATATAGATTTTATTGACTCATTTGCAAAGGATCATTCCCATCAGTTATGTGCACGGTCGAATAACACACCTCAAAATTTACTATTTTTTGGCTTAAGGTTTATGATATAGGGTATATGGTATAGGGTTTAGGTGTATGATTTAGGGTATAGGTTTTAGGGTTTAAGTTATAGGAAATAGTGTTTACAATGTAGGAATTTGGGTTTAGGCTATAGGGATCATGGTTTAGGATTTAGGGTATGGGGTAGAGTTACAAATATTAGCCATGCTACCATTTTTAAGGCTTCAATTTGTTTAAATATAAGTAAACTTCATTCACAGGTTTTTAATAAGCTGGAATTTGAAAATTCTAATTCTATAGATGACTTTATATGGCTTATGCTGATCAATTTTAGTACTTGGAGGGCTAAATTTGGACCTCATATGAGAAAGTTATGTTAAATTTTGGGCGAATTTATCAAATTTCAAGATTGAAATATTAGCCACACTAGTTTGGAGAAGCACCTTAATTCATCTTTGGGAAAATATTCACCCTTAAAAATTTATCTTGGGGAGGGTAGGGATAAAAGGGAATTACTGGAATGGAGGTCTAGAGGAAAGTGGGGGGGTAAAGGGGGGGGAGGGGGAAAGGGGGGAGGGGGGGGGAGGGGGCAAAGGGGAAAAGGGGGGGGGAAAGGGGGGGAGAGGGGAAAAGCAGGGGGAGGGGAAAAGGGGGGAGAGGGGGGGAGGGGGGAAAGGGGGGGGGACAGAGGGGAGAGAGAGGGGGGGGAGGGGGAGGGGGGGGGGAGGGGGGGAAAAGGGGGGTGCAGAGGGGGGGGGGGGAAGGGGGGGGTGGGGGAGGGAGAGAAGGGGAGGTGGGGGAAAGGGAAAAATGAGGGGGGAAGGGAAAGGAGGAGAGAGGTGGGGGGGAGTAGAGAGAGAGAGAGGTGGGGGGAGAGAGAAGGAGAAACGGGAAGTTTGAATTCTAGAGCAGGAAGTTTGAATTCCTTGAGGGCATTATATTGACTCTCACCTCTCCCGTAACTCATTTTCAATCACATCCTTCCTTCTACTCTCGCCCCCATCGTGGTCCCCTCCCTTCCTCTCTCCCTCTCCCTCAAGTTGACCTCCCTCCTTGATATTGCCCTCCCTCCCTCTCCCTCTCCCTCTCCCTCTCATTGCGCTCCGTTCCCCCTCTCCCTCTTCCTCTCCTTTCTCCTCCCTTCTCTCCCTCTCTCTTCCCATTCTCCCTTCTCTCCCTCTCTCTTCCCCTTCTCCTCTCCTCTCTCTCTCCCTTGCTTCCCCACCCTATTCTACTCTTCTCCCATGCCTCCCCACCCTCATTTTGCTACCGTGGCAGTGCAAGGGGTCATGACGGGCGGCAAATTTGTTTTTTCTTGGTTGTTGCCGAGGCAGCATGACTCCCCCCCTTTCCTCTCCTCTTATCTAATTAAATTTATTTTTAGGAAATCATTTCTCCTCTCTCCTTTCCTCTTGATGTTGCGGGGTAGCGCAAGAGACATCTCCTCCCCTATCCCTTTCCTCTCCTTTCTCTTCCCCTTCCCCTCCCCCCCTCTCTCTCTCTCTCTCTCTCTCTCTAGACCACATCTTCACCTTGAGGACTATCATTGAGGAGGTGAGGTCAAGACGCCATAAATTCTATGCTTGTTTGTAGACTTTTGGAGGGCCTTCGACATTGTCCCACAATCCCACATGATCAAGAGACTACAAATATGTAGATTCTAGAGGTTACGATCTTGGGAGTGGTGAGCCTATACGAGTCTGTTAGAGGGAAAGTTTGTGCCCTAGGAGGCCTATCAGATTGGATTGAGAACATGATCATAGTAAAGCAAGGGTTCCCTCTCTCATCGACTCTCTTCGGACTCTACATTGATGAGATTACATCTTTCATAGACCGCGCCTAGGAGGCGAGGGAGCACCACTAGCAGACTTGATGATACAGATTCTACTATATGCAGATGACATAGTCCTCCAGTCATCTTCGTTAGAGGGACTATAAAGACATCTAGATGCCCTGGAGGTGTTCTGCAGAGAGAGAGAGACCTGATGGTTGACCTTGGGAAAACCAAGGTCATGATCTTTAGCACCTCGCTTCACCGACATAGCTTTATGTACCAAAGTCAGCTAGTGGAGATTATGTAGTCCTACACATACTTGGGTGCAGTCTTCATAGGGCTAGTTTTCACCATGACCCACATAGCTAGAGTAGTACGACTCACATGAGGGCATGGTGCCTTGGCTTGACTAGAGTGACAATGCTTCTAGGCACACTTCTAGGATCCACTGACGAAGTGTTGGCTTTTTGACACTCTAGTGAGGCCCACTGCCATGTATGCGGCAAACGTTTTGGGGGTGTGATATTTCAGCAGTAGAGTGGAAGAGATTCGAGTGGCTATAGATGATTATGGGCTCCAGGATGATTCAGAGTAAGCCCTCGGTGGTCCCCCATTAGATAGTACAGGAGAGTTTGCCATGACCCCTCTCTAGGTTGATGCCATCTTTCAAACAGTGACTTTCCTCCACAGAGTTTGGGACCAACACAAGGGACTTTTGAGACTGGCACTAGAGTCCTCCATATGACTATTTGAGAGTGGGGTAGGTACAACATGGTTTGTGTGCACCACTCCATGGCTCGCCAGTCATGGGATTCAAATGGATCACGGCTTCCACCGTTTTAGTATAGCATGGATGCACCACTTGAGTCGATCCCACAAGATGAGATTAACCCCATCTCCTTTAGTTCCACACATCTCGCACTTGGGGCGGGGGGGCAGAAGTTCCCCACCAAGACCCAACTCTATTATGACCATTTTCTAAGAGTATCAAAAGACAAGCTCATCATCAGACCTCAGTATCTCGAGGATAGAGGATGAGAGTGCTCTCAACGGAAGCAAGAACGGAAGAAGGAGAGAGAGAGACAGAGAGCCACATAAGTTTGGTGGGTGCAGAACCACCCTAATCTTCTTTTTCATTCATTTATATATGTGTTTGAGTATTGTACATAACTGGGGTTAAGGCACAGTGACCTTTAACCCGACAACCTCCCACTTAAAGGACAATGTGCCTTTAAGGGAGAAGAACTAGTGAGCATACTATCCACCAATGCCCATCAATACATGACAATACTCACACCGCTGACTAGGTAGACTCTTCGTCAACATATCTGCAGGGTTATCATCTGTATGAACCTTGACAAGCTCTATGCGCTTGTCCTCAAGTACCTCCCTGATGAAATGGTACCTGACCTCAATGTGTTTGGTCTTTGCATGAAAGACCGGATTCCGTGCTAGCTGAATAGCACTCATGGAATCACTATGCAATGTCGGTACACCTATATGAATCCCCAAATCTCCCACTAGCCGATCAAGCCATATAGCCTCCTTGCTGAGAGTGCTCTCAACGGAAGCAAGAACGGAAGAAGGAGACAGAGAGATAGAGAGCCACACAAGTTTTGTGGGTGCAGAACCGCCCTAATCTTCTTTTTCATTCATTTATATATGTGTTTGAGTATTGTACATAACTGGGGTTAAGGCACAGTGACCTTTAACCCCCACAACCTCCCACTTAATGGACAATGTGCCTTTAAGGGAGAACAACCAGTGAGCATACTATCCAATGCCCATACATGACAATACTCAAACCGTTGACTATGTAGACTCTTCGTCAACATATCTACAGTGTTATCATCTGTATGAACCTTGACAAGCTCTATGCGCTTGTCCTCAAGTACCTCCCTGATGAAATGGTACCTGACCTCAATGTGTTTGGTCTTTGCATGAAAGACCGGATTCCGTGCTAGCTGAATAGCACTCACGGAATCACTATGCAATGTCGGTACACCTGTATGAATCCCCAAATCTCCCACTAGCCGATCAAGCCATATAGCCTCCTTGCAACCGTCTGTGGCTGCAACATACTCAGCCTCTGTGGTAGACAAAGCAACGCACTTTTGTGTGCGAGACATCCACGACCCTGCACCACTTGCAAAGGTGAACACATAACCAGAAGTGGATCTCCTACTATCCACATGCCCTGCATAGTCTGAATCTGTGTACCCAAGTACACGCATGTCTCCTTTACTAAAGCAAATGCACATCTCCTTGGTACCCTTCATGTACCTCATGATGCACTTAACTGCCTCCCAATGCCTCTTTCCTGGATTAGCCATATAGCGGCTAACAACTCCCACTGCAAATGCAATGTCTGGTCTAGTAGCTATCATAGCATACATAAGACTCCCAACTGCTGATGCATAAGGAACCTTGGCCATCATGGCCCTTTCCTCATCTGATTTGGGACTATCTGTATGACTTAGTTTCACATATGGAGGCAATGGAGTACTCACTGCCTTCCCCCCCTCCATATTGAAATGCTGCAATACTTTTGTAACATACTCTTTTTGTGAAAGCCAAAGGAGTTTCCTACTCCGATCACGCGTGATGCGCATACCAAGAATATGACTTGCAAATCCCAAATCCTTCATATCAAAGGCCTCATGCAACTTGGCCTTTAAAGCATCTAGCTCATAAGTATTCTTGCTAGCCAATAGCATATCATCCACATATAGTGCCAAGATTATCAGGCTATTATCCTTAGCCCTTTTAGTGTAGAGGCAGTGATCAATTTCACTCCTTCTAAAACCCTGGGACCGAATGAAAGCATCAAACTTCTGATACCATTCTCTAGTAGGTGCTTGCTTAAGACCATAGAGACTCTTCTTCAGCTTGCAAACTAAATGCTCTTTGCCCTTTTCTTCAAAGCCTTCCGGCTGCACCATGTAAATTTCCTCATGCAAATCCCCATGCAAGAAAGCTGTCTTGACATCCATTTGCATAAGCTCCATATCCTCTGATGCCACTAGTCCAAGCATGCATCTAAGTGTGGTCATCTTCACAACCGGAGAGAATATCTCATCAAAGTCCACACCCTTCTCTTGCTTGAACCCTTTAGCAACCAAACGGGCCTTGTACCTAGGCACATCATCACCTGTGACCTTCATTTTGTAGACCCATTTACATGGCCATGCTTTCTTTCCATGTGGCAAAGAAACCAAGTCCCAAGTCTTATTCTTCATAAGTGAACTCATCTCTGATTGCATAGCATACTCCCACTTGCGTTTATCCTCACGCATCATAGCCTCTCTGTAGCAAGAAGGCTCCCCGCAATCAGTAATCATCACATAGTCTACCCCTGGAACAAACCTATCAGGCGGTCTAGACACTCTAGATGATCTTCTCAATGGCATTTCAGCTTGCTGTCCACCTGCATATCAGCCACATTTGGCTCATCATTTCCACCAATAGATGATCCATCATCTACCCTTGATTGTATACCTGTGGGAGTACTTGGTGGTACCATTTCTTGCACATTTGGTGCACGGACAGCTTGCTGCCTATCAACATATGCAGGTGGATTCACATCCTGGAAAGTGATTCTCCTCATTTCCACATCCCTCATGGGTGCCTTATGCATATTCTTCTCATTGAAGACCACATCCAAGATCAGCCTTATGGGTGACTATGGAGAGATGGTTGGTATTTTGGGTCCTTGGGTGTGTTGTCATAGTTGCCTTGCATAATTGATGCATGTTTGTCCAAGGATCTGATGAGTGTTTCCTGGCTTGTCCATTTGATCTTGGGGTTTCTATTGATTAATGGCCAATTGCAAGGAGCATCTACACCATCTGGATCATGATGATTAGCATCCAACTAATAGCGACGGGGTACTATTTTTTCTTAGGACTACCTAAGGGCCTCTTCCTTTTATTACAGGGCCATACTAGTTTTGCCACCTTGTTTTCTATAAAATTGGTGAGCTCTTGAGGTCAATGCTTATGTTATAAATGGTTAGAAGATCTTTCTTCCACACAAAAATTTACCTCAAGAGCTTGATGGGGGACCATATGCCACCTTTGCATATTTCCCACAAAACTACCACAATGTCATAAGGCCTTAAGTTGAGCTAGTGTTCATGAAAAACTTGAATTTAGTGTCTTGTGAATGGAAAGAATTTTGATTTTGACCTGAAGGAAAAATATTTGGAGGCCTCACAAAACTTGTACTTTTTGGCAAATATCTATTACCTATTAACCACGGACATGGGGAAAAAAAAGAGAGAGAACATGTGGCATCTCAGAGGAAGAGGAGTTGCCACATGTCTCCAATAGGGATGGTTGTGGACTATTCAAGGGGAGAAGAGGGAAGATCGATGGGGAGGGGATGGAGCTCGAAAGGTCAAAGGGCGATGGGGAGATAGATACCGATGTTTTAGTCCTTACCTCTAATGTTGCGTGTACCTCAAGTCCCCTTCTCCCTTTACAATGAGAATGGGCATTCGACATAGTAGGGAGGAGCAAAATGAATATCATCCCCCCAAAATCCCAAGCAATTCTTTGACACAATAGCGAGGGGCAAAATGAAGATCATCCCCCCGAAAGACAAGGGATTGTAAGAATTTTGCCACATGTTCTAGCCTTGGAAGCTTTGATGATAGTGGCTATGGTGATGCACTAATGTAGAGGAAGAGGAAACCGGCAATTAATTCAACAATTTAGGCACAGCATTTGTTTGGATCAATGAAGGGGGCATGGGGGTCAGTGTAATCAGGCTTGGAGGCAATGTCATGCTCCATGTCCTTAGCAAGGACATCCTTGGTCATGATGAGGAGGAGCAAGAATGGAAGAGTAGGTGAAAGCAAGGGACTCCCAATTAGAGCATTTGATGAATTGCAATGTGGAAGCATGAGATTTGGTACACTCGAGTGAGAGGGAGGATAGGATTGTGATATGGTTTGGAGGCTCAACCTTCACATACTTCACCCTCTACCAATGCTCTTTAGGTCCTATGCTCTCAGTTCATAGGTTCAATGAAGTCACAGGAGTGGAGGGAGGACACTGGTAGACGAACGAGTGAAAGGAGGATGCTAGCAAACGAGTAAATTATAAGGAGTCCATGTACACCAACAACCTCTAGCAATCTCTAGCAGGGAGGAGAATATGTTTAGTAGCGGAGCAAAGTCAACAATCGGCTACCGATGCTAGTGTATGTGTCATGGGAGAAGTGACTAGGCTATGACCACAATAAGAAGCCAGGTGCCATGAGTGCACTGGTTTGGAGCTCAGTGATAATGTCCAGTGGAGCCTTCATCTTGAACTTGGACTGTGATCACTATGTCTACAATTCAATGGCCTTTACAAAAGGCAGCTCTTTCATGCTTGATAGGGGCAGATAAAAAGTTTGCTACATGCAATTTCCATAGTGCTTCTAGGATACAAACCTAAATGGCATGTATGCCAACCATAATATAGTATTTTTGATTGAAACATGAGGGCTTTATATGGTGGCACCCCTCAGGAGCATGTGTGATTTTTGGGGTGCTATAGTAAAAGAAACAAGAAAGTCCGTAATCAAATAAAGGAATTGGAAAATAGTGTTGATGGATGACCACGAAGCCCAAACTGCTTTAGGTAGATGATGATGACTAGGAAGCCACAAACTAGTCTAGGTAGAAGTCAAAAAAAGAGCAAATGGATTAAGAAGGTACTAGGAGGGGCTTGCAGGGTGTTGCTAACAAATCGAAGGTGGTGTAGGTGTAGTCTATTACACATGGGTTGAATTTTTGCCGTAGCAATGCATGGGTTCTCACACTAGTAGTTATAAACTGAGTATACACCCCCAAATTTGTGTAATTCTATCTCTAATATTTCAAACAATATTTCATGTGAATAGGTGCATTGACTAATGTTCACACATAAAACTTGTAAACTACATACAATGAACTTGAAACATTTTCATTTTCACCTATAAAAAATATTTATAAATTTGGTAAAGTTTTAGGCAGTTGAGTAGTTGCAAAATTCTGAAGAAAAACCTTCAAAAGTTGAAAACCCTAACTTAGCATTTTATGATGTGTTCGAGGAAAATGACACTCAAGCAACTTAAGGTGGGAAATTAGGGCAGTGAGAGAGTGGAGCGAGAAAATTAATAACTAGTTGATGTCTGCCCTTCTCAAAATTAATTGCACCAAGAGGTGTGCAAGTGCCTATCAACCGCCAAGTTAGGACTGATAAGGGCATGAAAGGCCCTAAAGGTCAGATTATTAAGTACAAGAAAGGAGGGAATCTAGGGGAAGGTGGGGAAAAAAAAGGAGCACATGCAATTGCCGGCAATGATGATACCCTAAAAATAGATCTCCACCCTCATCATCTAATGTCTATTGCTTTTTCTTGCTCTGCTTATTACCACACACTCTCCATTGCCTTCTCTCCTCCCTATCGATTGCGCCCCTCCTGCTTTGCATCCTTCTCCTCCTCCCCTCTCTTCCCTTGCTTTCCATTCTCGCCTGCAGTTCCTTCAAACCATCTGTCTTTACCTTCCCATTTCCACTTTTCTTTGCCTCTTTTTGCTTCTGCCTCTTCCCACTATCTGCTATCAACAACATTTTTTGGTCTCAACTCTCCCCCCTCTCAGCCCCACTGCTGCTCTCGATGATTCATAATGCATCGATCCAAGAGATCCATTTGCCTATCTTTATGTAAGTCTACTCATTTTCATCGTTATATGTGCTTAAGATGGTTGGTGTGACTGACGATGAGAGAGAGCATGCTTGAAAATACACATGAAGGATTCGTGTGTGTGAGCATGCGTGCCCTTTCCCATGGTCAGAGGCACCGAAGGAACGTCTCTTCGATGTGTCCATGCTTATGGGTAGTGTGGGGCCGTGGCTTCAAGCTTCATCTACACTTTGCATGAATCCCTCCAAAACTCAATGAGACGCACAATAGCCAAGGTAGTTTCCTATTGCGGGCTAATCCCTCTTAGCCCTTTAGTTATGCAGCATGTTCACCAACTCATTGTCTATGAAGGTAAAAGTGTATGCATCCTTAATTTTAATTGGTGTACTTCACTTCACTAAAGATTGCAAAGTGTCAGTTCTTAATACGTAGTACACATTTTCATGACACTTTAGAACATGACCCCCAACCAGCCCACTTTGTGCTGAATGCTCTAAAGAAGGCTAACACAATAACTATAGGTCTAAGAGGGATTAGCCCGTCGATGGGAAACTACCTTGGCTGTTGTGCATCTCGTTGAGTCGTCAGTTAATGGTGGTAATTTTCCTGGCACGGATCCTCTTACTTGCCCTCGGTTTCATGTCACATTGATTGAAGAATCTAAGCCTTGGCAAGTACAATATTGTTGAGGCATGGTTGAATGGCACAAAGAGATGGATCTAAATTTCGTTTCAGCTAGGGGCTCCTCTGTAAAGTTCAGCATCTATCAACCTATTGCATTAGCCTTCTTTAGAGCGTTTAGCATAGAGTGGTAAAAGGCTGTCCACGGCAGATTGGAAAGTCATCTCCTTGATTTTAACTATTCTGTTTTGCAAGTTGAACTGTGGAAGGAGCGCGTTTGAGCATGTTTTGGCCTTTGTGCTTTCATGGAGTTTCAATTGCCATTACTCATTTTGCAGATGAAAGAACTTGGATGAAATGCCAGGTTTGGTTCAAGAAAATTCACTGCCGTAGTGTATGATTTTATAAATGAACCCTTGTGAAACCATACCACTATCTACCCACCGGTGCTTTTTTTTGTTATTTACTACCTGTGCATTTGCCAAGCTTTTGCAAATTAGCACAACTATCACTCTTTGGGCGGATTTGGTGATGATATGATACTTATGCTCTGTGGAAAAGAAAGCTTGTAGGAAAATCAGCTTGTGAAAGAAAGCCAACGAGAACCTTCTCGATTTAGCTAGCGAAGTTTTAACCCCTTGGGATTATAACCATGACAGTGAAGAACATGCAAGAGGTGAAGTGGAAGCTTAATGAAAATGGTGGATTTGGGCGTTCCCATGGTACGTTATCTATAAGCAAAGTCTGTAATTTGTCCCTCGAGAGTGGTATGGGTTGCCCTACTCCATTTGTAACCTTTTATCAGTTGCCTTATTTATTTGGGACTTGGAAAAATCTGAGAGTGACATTGCTTTCATTTGCAGTAACACAATCTATGTCTTTGTGATTGGCCTTTTGTTGTGACAGTTGAGATGAGAATAGACGCATTTTGGGGGATGGGCGAGCAAAAGATGCCAAAACGAGCTTTATCCATATTTAATATCAAAGTTTTATTCATCATTAGGGTCATCTACGATGGATTGATGAGCATATTCATTTTGTCAGCGTTTCAACTTTTCATTAGTCGTCATGTAGCCGATGGAAATTCATTTATCCTTGCTACAATCATAGGATATGATAGTTGAAACACGAGCAAAGCTCTTTCATGCATTAGGAGTGCCTTTGAGATGAATAGGTGATGAACTTTTGTGTTGTACAAATGGGCCTTTGTAAATGATGTAGCTCTTGTTCAAACAAGCCCTTGCCTTCCCAAGAGGCTCAATGATAGAGTAATGTTGTCTTGCCACTATTTTTGGGATCAGTAAGGATTTTGAGCTTACCAGAGATATTTGCATGCTTTTACTTGTCCCTAAGAGATGTGGATTTTGCCAATGCAACATTTGCTTGGCTGAAAGTGAATTGGTTGACCATTTCAGTTTTTGAATGGCTGGCTTGGTGCATGAGTAGGGGGAAGGATTTACTCTTATCTTAGCCTTCGAGACTTCCCTCCCATGACCTCAATCAATGACTCTCAGATGATACAAATAGGTTCGAGAAAGCATATGACATTGCATTCTCAAAATCTTTGAAGAATGCGGTTTTGCATGGCATGGGTTGCTAAGCTACATCTGTAAGTTAAATTTTGGTTTGTGGAGAGTATTGATAGGGAAATGCTCGACTAAGGACATGATTACTAAATGGAAGGATGTATCCTGTCTATGTCTTACATAGTTCCAATATCGAAGGCCATTTCCACCTATTTTGGTAGGTCCATGCATTGTGGAGAGGCATTTGTAAACGGCTTGCTATGTCGCCAATACATATTCTGCCGAGGTGGAAGTCTAAGGTAATGGGAAACAAAGGGATGAATGAATTATCATTAGCTGCGATTGTGGAAAACTATTAGAATAGTGGTTTCATGGCACATTTGGCTAATCAAGAATGCTATTGTTTCTCATCATACGAAGCTGCCAGCAAATCTCTTGCAAGTAGATGAAAAAGAGTTGCTTGATATGTGGATCCTTGCTTACTCTCTTATATTTTTTCTTTTTTCTTAATATAAAATTCATTTTTGTTGCACAAATAAGAGTAAAAACTTTTGTGTTGTATGTAGTTGTGATACATCTCTCTCTCTCTCTCTCTCTCTCTCTCTCTCTCTCTCTCTCTCTCTCTCTCTCTCTCTCTCTCTCTCTCTCTCTCTCTCTCTGTGGCTTGAGTCCCAAGCCCAACATACACACAAGTGCATGTCACCCTGGAATTCCAGAAGGTCAAGTTTTTTGCAACCTTGCCCCCCTCTTTCAAGCCTTCATATTGGACCGTTGCGAAGAGAGCTTCCCCCTATGCAAAAACACATCAAAGATAAATGGTTAATATTGATTAGCAAGGGCAAATCTATTACCTACAACAAGATATTAGGGAGATCAAAGCTTGTAGCCCTTGGGAGAAAAGTTAAAGATTGGAGAGTAGTGGAAAGGAGGAAATTACTATAGAGGTCATACACAAAATGTAGTACATCTCCACCAGCATTGATACTTGTCTCCAAGGCTAAAGATATAATCACCACTCACGTCAGCTCAATCAAGTAAGAAATAGTTGTTGTTGATGCTAGTAACAAAGTCAATAGAGCATACCTTTACATGGAAGTAAAAGAGTAGGAAGCTAGAGCATGTAAGAAGACGATCCTATGCATTGGAAGATTGAAAGAAGATTGCCTTCATGATGATGAGAAGAAAAGCATTGAGGACAATCATATTCCTTAACAATGAATTACCAGAAGTTGAATGGGATGAAAATGATATCTGCAATATCTATCAAATTGGCATTCCAGCACAGATCTATTGCAGTGGGAAGGCAGCAAGAGTCAAGATTCTCACACACTATTATGGATAGATTTGTCTAAGGAAAAAGGCATTAATATATGTGTGTGTTTGTATGTGTGGCAATAGTATAATAAAATATGGTGTGCATTGAGCCCAAGGTTGAGGTGGCAGGACATGACCATGTGCCACCCTTCCACGTAAGAGGACCCATAATGTGTGTTGTACATAATCCATGGTAGTAATATTATAAAATGTAAGGTGGCATGGCTCCTCCTAGGCTGCATTTAGTGAGATATGGCCCAAAGTCTATGGGAGAAGTAATATAAAATAGGTGGAGATGGATATTATATTGGGTTATTCCCTCCATATAGGATAGGCCCATGTGGGGGAGGTATAGAAGGTCCAAGAGAGCAAGTTAAATAATGGGGAAAGTAGGATGAGGTGGCAAGATTCCTTGCTCAACCCTCCACTTGTCCTCCTAGAGGTTTGAACGTATTATAAAATTGGGAAGAGACCAAGGGAGTATCATAGACTTGAGATATGGGGCTTGATTTATGTGGAAAAATGAGACAAAGGGTTGTCACACACAATTGAGAGTGCGTATCCGCCTTGCCCACATGGGAGACTTTTCCACACACACCATGCATGTGGGAGGATGCATTTATTGGGAGAGACCCCCTCTCTTGGCTATAAAAGGAGGGGGCTATTCCTTGATGGGACACGCTCATTCTTGTAAATCCACCTAGCTAGTACTTTGATTTCTCCCTTCCCTTTCTTTTAAAATAAAGCATGGTCCTCTTCCCTTGATGTCTCCATCTTTACATTCCTCCTCCTACCATGTACATGCTGCACTTCCCCCTCTCCCTTTCCCCTTGTGTCATAGTCTCCCTCTTCATTCCCTCCCCTTCTAATTCCTTTTCCCCTCCCGTGATAACGTTTTGCCCTCATGTTCTCCTTTCCTCTATGGCCCTTGAGCGTCGCCATGCTTAGCCCCTAGCCTCTGGTCCTGATTTCTTTTCCGGCTAATAGAAATGGTGTGGCTGTTGGGATCGAAATCTCCATGGCTAGTGGTGTAACACCTATTACTCCAACGATTGGGTGCAGCTCTGTAGCCTCTTCCGTGCATAGTTCTCTACTTTTACACCTCCAAACTATGTACCTTCCCTGTCCGTACGGCTGCAAAACCTCCCTGCTTCTGCACTTTCAGTCCGCCTGCTTTTTGCTCACGGTTCCTACGTGTATTCTGGCTGGCAAATCTTTTGCTCATACTGGTCGCATCTGCAGAACTGTTACATTTGTGCTCCTTCTGAGTTCCTGCACATGCATTCAATTCACACGTCTACTGTGTTCACCTGCGCGATAGTTTTCTGGTCTCATGATAAACTATCAACAAAGGATTGCAAGTTTATTTGGTGCTGAATGTTTGGCTCAAGTGTTGAATTCTCCCCACCCTCTCCTTCTACCTATCTTGGACTACCGAGAAACTTGGGATGTCCGAATTTTAGTCTTGGTGTGATGACATCTTGGATCCTTCAATTTGATGGAGCTTACAAACCTTTGACTAAGGCTGTCAGCGTGGGTGTGAAGCTCACTTCACCGAGTGGTGAGGAGTACTGTTATAGCAAGTCTGCACCTGGAAGTACTTGCAATCAAGCTAAGTACTCGACGCTCATTTTTGGGCTACAAAAGGCACAAGGACATCACGTCAAGCAACTTGAAGTGCAAGGAGATTCTCAACTAGTGTGTGAACAAGTTAGTGGAAGGTGGAAGGTGCAGAGCAAAGGCTTGGTTCCATGACATCAACAAGCATTGGAACTTTGCAACCAATTTAAAGAGGTAAAAATTCAGCATATCCCTCGAGCTCGAAATCTAGTTGTTGATTTCTTGGCACGTGAAGCTTGTACTTCAATCACGCATGACGCAAGTGGAAGCACTACCCCAACAAAGCCGCAAGCCATGAAAGAGGGTGATCATTTGTAAGGAATGCAAAGGTTGTGGTCATCATGAAACTAAGTGTTGGGCATACTTGATACGAGTTTACCGACTTCAAAAGATCATCAGAAAGGTCCTCAAGGACATTGCTCAAAAGAAGGATGCCAGACTACACACCCCTTGAAGAAATAGCATGGCAACTACAAGAACTGAAAGAAGCTGAAGGTGATGTGCAAGCTCTCCAACTATTGACATTTGTCATGGCATTCTTGTTTGCCTTGATGAACAACCTGTTGAGATATCGAGCTCCACTCACGATATGCCAGGGTGACCGTTGTGCAATTTATGTCACCGACTTATTAGCTACAGATGCGGTTGGTACACCACCCACGAATAATAGCTGGAGGACAGCTATCCTTATCTACTCTAGTTCGCGGCTCAGTTAGTATCCCATCTTAGTTAGTTGAGTTTGATTTTGAGACCCACATATAGGGTTCTTCTATTTCTTTGTACTTGAGTTCTTTTGGCTTTCACAACTAAGAAGAGGAAAACTATTTTCAGCCTCCACCTGTGTGTGTATTTCCCAATTGTGTATGTGAGAAAGCCGCAAGTGAGACTCCTTCCCTCTCTCCCACTATCTTCACCTGGTATCAAAGCCTTGTTCATGGTAAGGAGCTCAAGAAAGCAAACCAAGTTCGTGGTGTCCTGGTAAGAGGACCAGTGTTGCTTTCCTATTTCAAGTTTGGGAGCAAATCTCTGCAGGTAGCACAGCCAGAAGTGCAAGAGTGCATTGTCTTAGATTGAGACGCCCTTCGTGGTGTGGCGAGAGGGCAGTATATGCTGCGGGACATGGCAAAGCCCTTGGTGACTTTTTCTGATTCAAGGCCATTTTGGGGCCCGTTTTGAAGGCGGAAGCTCTTCGCAGGCACTCAGAAAAAGGCCCTGTTTTTGCTGTGTGACCACTGCTCGTGGCTGGTCGGTGAAAAGTTGCCACAGAAATTGCATCGTATGCCTGTGTGCAGAGATATTGGGAGTTGCAGAATCATGCTTGTTGCCTATTGATGCAAAATCGTCACTAGGAAGTGACTGTGTGGTCAAATACCACTTTCATCAATTTTGCAGATCTGCCCGTGTGAGGAAAAAGCTGTGTTTTTTGCAGTGACAAAATATTTTGTAGTGTTCTATAAAGGCGTCTAATTCTCTTTCACAGATTGTCACTGAAAAGCTTGACAAGAACAACTTCCAAGCATGGAAGTTTAGAATGACGAATTTCCTTATGGGAAAAGGCTATTGGGAGTTCATTACAGGAAATGAAGAAGAACCAGTTCTTCCTAACGTTCCCAATCAACAGGAAATACAGGCATTTAAAGGATGGCATGAGAGAGCTAGGAAAGTTATGTACTGGCTATCTATCAGTATTTCTGATTCTATGATTGTGCATATTTAGGATGCAAGTATGCCAAAGGAGGCATGGGATACTTTGGCAAAAATGTACAGCACAAATATGCAAGCCAGGAAAATGCAGCTCAAACAGGAGTTGCATAATGTGCAGAAAGAAAATTTGAGCATTAATGACTACCACATGAAGGTGAAGAAAATTGCAGATGCACTTGCTTCCATGGGGTCGCCAATGGAAGATGATGATCTAGTTTCTGTGACCTTGAATGGTCTAGGAAAGGATTATGCACAGTTCCGGACATCCATTGCCGTCCTTGAAAAATTTCCTGATTTTGAAGAGTTGTTTGCTCTTCTAATTTCTGAAGAGCAGAGAAATGGGGGTGCATCTTCTTCAAGAGGAACTTTAAAAGAAATTATCTTCTACTCAAATGCAGGAAGAGGTAGAGGCAGAGGTAGAGGAGGCCGATCTACAGGCCATGGCAGAAATCAGAATATGCAGCAAACTCAAGAAAACCAGTCCTATGTAGGAGGACGTGGTAACTCTAGAGGCAGGGGGTGCCAAAGAGGCCGTGGTGGATGGATGAGAGGCCAAAATGCAAACAGCAATGTTGAATGCTACTACTATGGTAAAATGGGTCATATGGCTAAGGACTGCTACAAAAAGCAGAATGATATTATGAATGGAAAATTGCAGCAAGGCAATTATGCATCTTCCAGTAGACAGGGTGATGACAGAAATGAGCATCTATTTATGGTGCAGCATATGACCAATTCTGTGACAAGTGCAGAAGAATGAAATGATGTGTGGTATGTTGACTTAGATGCATCAATCCACATGACAGGTCATGCAGAATGGATGCAGGATGCAACGAAAATGGAAAAAACAGGATTTGTGGAGACTGGTGATGATACTGCACATCCTATTGTGCAAATTGGTAAAATTCCTTTGTCTATGCAAGATGGGAAAAAGAAATACCTGTCTGATGTATTTCATCTCCCAAACATCACCAAGAACCTGGTTTCTGTTGGTCAAATGGTTGAGCAAGGCTTGCAGGTGAGATTTAATCCTCATGGATGCTTTGTTGAGGATATGAAAAATAACAGTCGCTTGATAGCAAAAGGAAAGAAGAAGGGCAGGATGTTTACGTTGGATGCAGACATGCCTGAATTGAGTGTAGCAATGTTTGCACATGGGACCAGTGTAGTTGTAGATATTGATATCTAGCATAAACGCATTGGTCATGTTAATACACAGCGACTCAAATCAATGCAAGCCCAAAATATTGTTGCAAGATTGCCTAACTTTAAGGTTGCAAAAATGCATAAGGTTTGTGAAGCCTGTCAATTTGGAAAACAAGCAAGGAAACCATTTCCTAGGCATGTTCAAGAGAATAAAAAGCCATTGGAATTAATCCACTCTGATGTGTGGACTACTAAAGCTGCATCTATTGGAAGCTATCACTATTTTGTCACTTTTATTGATGACTTCAGTAGAAAAGTTTGGGTGTATTTTATGAAAAAGAAAAGTGAAGTGTTTGGGCACTTCAAAGCTTTTAAAGCTATGGTTGAAAAAAGAAACAAGCCTGCAAATAAAATGCCTAAGGTCAAATGGAGGGGGAGAGTACCTCTCAAATGAGTTTGCAAGGTTCTTGCAAGAGCATGGCATAAAGCAGCAATATTCATGCAGTCATACCCCATAGCAAAATGGACTTGCAGAAAGGAAAAATAGGCATAGTGGAGAGGTATCTCGAACCATGCTAAATGAAAAAGATCTACCAGATTATTATTGGGCTGAAGCAGTTGCTACAATAGTTTACATAATGAACAGGACTCCCACTGCAGCAATACATGGCATGACGCCAGAGGAGATGTATACTGGTAGGAAACCAAACATTTCTCATTTGAAAATTTTTGGTTGCATTGCCTATGTTCATGTGCCAGATGAGTTGAGGGATCCAAAAGCTGAGAAGTGCATCTTTATTGGTTATTCTCTGTAGTAGAAAGGGTATAGATGCTATAACCCTTCTACTCGTAAGTTTACAGTGAGCAGAGATGTTGTTTTTGATGAGATGAGAAACTGGTATAAACCAGTAAATGTGATGATTGATGTAGATGCACAAAATGGTAATGCTGCACAAAATTCAATGCAGCAGTCACAAAATATTAGTGGACCTGCAGTGTCCTCTAGCAATGGTTCACATACTTCGCCATGGACAGGTAGATTGAGATCAGGAGAATCTCCTCAAAGCAATGCAGATAGTGGTATGCAGGTATCACAAAAAGGAAAAGAGAAGGTAAATCAGCCCATGTTTGATGTGAATGCAGGTCACTCTTATGTGGATGGTGAATCCAGTGGCTCAGAACAGAGCATTGATGATGAGTTGGGTATTCCTTCTATTGTTACACCTAGAGTAAGGAAGACCAGGGATGTTTTGAGAGCACCTGGAAGTGAGCCTATTTTGCGCAGGTCTACCAGAGTTAGGTATCCTATGGATAGGCTGAAATATGATGGATTTACAGCCATTCACTATGCCTATATGGTCAAAGTGATACAGGAACTAGAACCCACTTCTTTTGAGCAAGCCATGGGAAATGAAAAATGGGAGAAAGCCATGGATGAAGAAATGGATGCCTTGGAAACCAATGCTACATGGGAATTGATGCCTTAGCCTAAAAACAATGATGCAATTGGCTGTAAGTGGGTTTACAAGATCAAGCACAATACAGATGGTTCTGTGAATAGATACAAGGCAAGATTAGTTGTCAAGGGGTATGCACAGACATATGGCATTGATTATGAAGAAACATTCAGTCCGGTTGCAAGGATGGCAACTGTAAGAGCAGTCATTGCTATGGCTGCATCAAAGGGATGGTCTTTACATCAGATGGATGTAAAGAATGCCTTCTTGCATGGTGATTTGCAAGAAGAGGTCTTTATGGAGTAGCCAGCAGGTTATGTTCATGCTATTCATCCTGAGTTTGTTTGCAGGTTGAAGAAAGCCTTGTATGGCTTGAAGCAAGCACCTAGAGCATGGTCTGACAAGATAGGAAAGTATCTTGTCACTATTGGTTTTCAGATTTCCAAGGCAGATTTCTCACTCTATGTGAGAAAAACAGAGAAAGGGATTATGTTGCTTGTCATTTATGTTGATGATTTGATCATCACAGGTGATAGTGATGAAGATGTCCTTCATGTGAAAATGCTATTGAAGCAGAAGTTTGAGATGAAGGATTTGGGAGAGCTATGTTATTTCTTGGGCATTGAGGTGATTAGATCACCAAGTGGGATACAGCTCTTGTAGAGGCAGTATGGATTGGACATGCCGTCCAAATATGGGATGACAGGCTGTAAGCCTATTTCAGTTCCTTTGGAGCAGAATGTGAAGCTAAGCATAGATGCAGGTGAGCTTCTGGAAGACCCTGCTATTTACAGACGCATAGTAGGAAGTTTGATTTATATGACTATTACCAGGCCAGATTTAAGCTATGCTATTGGATTGGTAAGTCAGTTTATGCAGGCTCCAAGGAAACCGCATTTGGATGCGGCTAGATGCATACTCAGGTATGTGAAGTCCACATTGTAGTATGGACTATTTTATGAGGCTGGGGTTCAGATACAATTGCATGGATACACTGATGTTGATTGGGCTGGTAGTATTTCTGATAGACGATCTACCAGTGGATATGTGATCTCTTTTGGGAGTGCTGCAGTCACTTGGAGGAGCAAGAAACAGCCTATAGTTGCCTTGTCAAGCACAGAGGCTGAGTATAGGGGTGCAGCAATGGCTACATGTGAGGCAGCTTGGTTGCATAAGCCACTCTATGATATGCATCAGCCTACAGATGGGCCAGTTGTCATTTATTGTGACAACATGAGCAGTATACACTTGGCAAATAACCCAGTCTATCATGCTAGAACAAAGCACATTGAGGTGCATTATCACTATGTGCAGGAGAAGGTTTTACTAGGTCTTATTGATCTAGTTTATGTCAGTACAGAGGATCAGGTAGCTGACATATTCACGAAAGCATTGGGTGCAGAGAAGCTGCGCAAGTTCAGAGACCTGCTTGGTGTGCAGGAATTGGGATTGAGCTCGAGGGGGAGTGTTGAGATATCGAGCTCCACTCGCGATATGCCAAGGTGACCGTTGTGCATTTATGTCACCGACTTCTTAGCTACAAATGCGGTTAGTACACTGCCCACGAATAATAGCTGGATGACAGCTATCCTTATCTACTCTAGTTCGTGGCTCAATTAGTATGCCACCTTAGTTAGTTGAGTTTGGTTTTGAGACCCACATATAGTGTTCTTCTATTTCTTTGTACTTGAGTTCTTTTGGCTTTCACAACTAAGAAGAGGAAAATTGTTTTCAGCCTCCACCTATGTGTGTATTCCCCCATTGTGTATGTGAGAAAGCCGTAAGTGAGACTCCTTCCCTCTCTCCCACTATCTTCACACAACCTCATGCAGCGTCGTGTCTCTAACCCTCGCTTGTAAAGATGGCTACGATATCATGAGGGTTGGTCCTTTTAAGATTGTCTAGGAGCTATTCTATGCTGAAAATTCTTCCCGTGTAGTATTTCACAATACACCAGTCACACCCTACCCTACCCATGTGTGCTTTGTGGATGTATCTTCACCTGATTTTCAGTTCAAACTACCTCTTTCCATTGTTTGCCCATAGATAAGCCTCATTTTGTCTCTCTCTTTTCCATTTTCCAAGCATGGCTAACATTCCTATGCTTTGTAGATGGGTTGAAGAAAATCCAAATGAGTATCTTATGGCCTTCAAGTGCCGTTGTGTTTCTCTCAACTTTCTTACTGAAGCTGTTGGTTCTTCTCACATTTCTAGAGGTTTGGCTCAAGTGTGGTATGAGAAGCAAGTCAAAGACATTCGCCAAAGCTGGCCAAGGTTGACAATAGCAATGATTGAGTATTTTGGCAAAGAAGAGGAGCCGGAGAATGTGTACCTACAGGTGGCAAACTTGAAGCAGTCAGAAGGTGAGACAGCACATCGATATGTGGATCGAGCGGCCATGCTCCTGGACCGTTTAATTGCCACACAGGAGAACAATGCCAGATTTTGAGCTGGAATGACTCAGCATGTGCTGGGCTACCTTGTAGCAAGAGCAAGTAACGAATTCTACCTCAAGCTTAAATGGGAGAATCCAGAAACTATGGTGCTAGCAAATGAGATTGCTCAAAAGTTTGATAAAGTTCACTCTGATCTTGCTTCAAAGAAGACGATTGTCCCTGCACAACCCCCTCAATTCTTGCAACAACAACCTGGGGGGTCTAACTCAGGGGCATACCCCCACCCCTCATCAAGGATGTATCCACCACCTCCACCTCAAATGTATGGTCCTCGCTTAGATGCTTACCCTCAATAAGGTGTATATTCTCACCATCCGCCTCGAAGATTTCCCTAGCCTCACCCACGAGCCCCCCTCCTTTCTACTCCCTCGGCCCCTCCAACTAGAGGCCCCTCCTGTAAAAGAACCCGGAGTCAATGATCTAGCCAAGGCCCTGAATGATCTTTGGCTTGAGATGGTGGGCATCAAAAATCAAGCCAATCACCCTCCAAGAGACCGAGCTAATGTTGTATGCTACGAGTGCCACCAGAAAGGTCATTATCGCACGGAATGTCCCAATATTCCAAGGGTGAATCTTCTAAGTGAATCTGGCACTGAGGATTCTGATGTAGAGATCCTTGACCTCGGGAAAAGAAGTCGTACCACCTCGGACCCCTCTCCAAACCATGGACCAGGCCGCCCCAAGAAGAAGGTGTCCTTCTCAGAGCCCTCAAATGCTGAGATGGCAGACCCACCAATAGAGAAGACTAAAAGATCTCGCAAGAGTAAGTGGTCGCCCTCGGATTTTCCCATCGGCTCGAGGCAAGAAGACTATTTGGTCCTTTAGGACCTTGCTCATCATTCTTTGAGCATCACACTCCCTCAACTAATAGCATTAAGCCCTAAGGTGAGACGTGAGCTGCAGCAAGGGCTCTCAACAAGGAGGAACAAGAAAAAGGGAAAGGTAAGAGAGGTATGTTCTATCTCTAAAGAAATTGATCGGCACCCACATACAGTCGATGTCATCATAGATAATTGCCATGTCAAAAATGTGTGTGTTGATGGGGGAGCTGCATGTAATATCATGGTGCCCCGAATCATGAAGAAATTGAATTTGAAATATACAAGGCATTCCTCCACTTGAATCAAGGTAGCAGATGGTCGATGACTCGCCACCCTGGGAGTCATTGAGGATTTGCCCATCACTGTCAATGGGTTTACCACCACCGTCAATTTCTATGTAGTGGACATTGAAGATACAGGCAAGAGTTACCGAGCCATACTCGAGAGACCATGGTTGAGAAAGAGTGATGCAGTCAGCTATTGGAAGATAGGACACATGTCTTTTGGTGCTTCTAAGGAGAAGATCCTGGTGCAACCCGGTGCCACGGAACCAAAAGAAGAAGAGGACCAAGACAGTGATACTCTCTCATCCTCGGTGTTTGAATCAATGGAAGAATCAGACGGGGGGGGAGGAATTCTCAGAGGAGGAAGTTTACATGATGGGGGTGTCTCTGACCCCGCCACCTGCAGAAAAGGTAATAGCTAGTCCTCAACAACTTGAATCTATGCTTTCCCCAAACCTCACTCCAATTGAGAAAGATGAGTTCCTAGAAATGTTCAAAGATTTCCCTGACCTTTTCGCAACTAGCTACCGCCACCTTCGCCATGTGACTGCCATAGAACACAAGATAGAGCTGAAGCCTGATGCAAAGCCTGTGGCTCAGAAGTATCAAAGATTAGGGCCCCTATAGACCGATGCTTTGCGCTCAAAGTTGCAGAAACTTGTAGAAGCTTGTTCCGGTTCATAATACTGAATGGGTTTCACTAGTGGTAGTCACCCCAAAGAAAAACAACAAGTGGCAGATCTACATCGACTATAAGAAACTCAAAGCGGCCACCAAGAGGGATCATCATCCTCTTCCCTTTCAAGACCTCATTCTTGAGAAGGTAAGTGGTCATGAGATGTATACTTTCTATGACGGTTACTCTGGGTTTTATCAAATCAGAATTGCCGAAGAGATGTGCTTAAAACCACATTTGCCACACCCTGGGGGAATTTGCATTCAAAGTAATGCCATTTGGCCTCACCAATTCCCTTGCTACCTTTCAAAGATTTATGCAGATTGTGTTTGCTCCTTATTTGAGGGATCTCTTAGAGGTGTTTTTAGATGATTTTTGTATATTCTCATCACGTCATGAAGGTTAGATTGGCCTTCCAAGGGATCAATGATGCAAATGGTAGTCTCAACCCTGAGAAATGCACCATTGGAGCTACTCAAGGGAGGTTACTGGGACATATTGTCTCATCTAAGGGCATCAAGCCTGACCTCAAGAAGGTAGAAGCCATCCTCAAGCTCTCCCCATCAACAACAAAACGTCAGGTACGCTCATTTGTCAATCTAGCATGATACTATCACCGCTTCATTGATCAATATGCTGCTTTGACATGACCCATGACTATGCTATTAAAAGATGGGATTGATTTCTCTTGAGATGAGGATTGTGATCATAAGTTTGCACAAATCAAGAGTGCTCTGGCTTCAGAACCCATTCTATGCAATCCTGATTGGTCAAAGACTTTCTATATCAATCCTAGGTTTGGTGAGCACACTCTGGCAGGTATTCTTCTCCAGCAAGGGGAGGATCGGTTCATGTATCCCGTTCGATTTGCTTCTTGACAATTGCTCGACACTGAGTGATGCTATTCAAAGGCTGACAAGCATGCCTTGTCTTTGGTGTTCTGCATTGAGAAATTTAAGTATTATGTGGTTGGAAAGTCCTTCGTTATACTCACTAGCACTGGTCTTGCAAAGCAGGTTCTTCAATCACCAAATCCCATGGGCCGGTTGGCCAAATGGTTGGCAGTTCTACAAGAATATGATTTTTCTTTCAAATTTGTAAAAGGGGGTTGTTCCAACTTGAAGAATGCTTTGATTGATTTAGAGGAGTGCCTCTTTGTAGTAGCCATAGAAGTTGGGGATCCATGGTATGGTGGTATCTATAGGTTTCTGACTGCTTTCTCCTTTCCTCTAGAAAGTACTAGCTATGAGAGAAAGAAGATCCACAGAGTTAGTAGGTGCTACACTTTCTTTGATGGGGTGTTGTACCATCAAGGCATGGATGGGGTACTAAGACGGGGGCCATTGATGTAGATGAAGTGCCTAAGGTATGGAAGCATTATCATGATGGATATTGTGGAGGCCACTATGCCAGTGACTATACAGCTAAGAAGATTTTACAAGCTGGATACTATTGGCCGACCTTGTTCAAGGATGTCACTTTGTATTGCAAAACCTGTGCACCATGCCAATTCTTTGGTAGGAAGGATTTGCATCCTGGGCAACATCACCCACTGATGTCCATCCATCCATTTCAGAAGTGGGGAATAGATTTTGTCGGGCCCTTGCTCATGACTACCCGCAAAAAGAAGTATCTTTTGGTAGCCACTCAGTATGTCACTAAGTGGGCTGAAGCTATCGCCCTCCCCGTTGCAAATGGTAAGGCAGTTTCAATTTTATATTTGAACGTATCTGCACAAGGTTTGGGACACCCATGGAAATAGTCTCTGACCATGGGAGTTCATTCTTAAATGTAGTGGAGTTACTCATGGATCGCATGGGTATTGATCATCGCATTTCTAGCATCTATTATCCAGCATCCATGGGTCAAACGGAGCGGATCAATGGCCTCCTTTGTAAAACCATGGGAAAAATGGCCGCAGGGAATAGGAGCCAGTGGGATCAGAAGGTCACTGAAGCCATGTGGGCTTACAACATCACTCATAAAATGTGGGGACGAGCATTTTCTGAGCGAAATCTTCCGGCGTCCGAGCGAAGGAAAAAAAAAGCTTCCAATTATGCAAAAATATGACAAAAATGGATCAGAAGAAAACATAGTTTCACTTAGAAATATGAAAAGTATTATAGAAATGCCTATTTTATACACGAATATTTATGTGAATCTTTGGGAATGGTGAGAACATAATGGGATGGCTTTTGAAGAAACCCACATGTAGAGTAGACTTCTCTATGAAAATTCCCTTATGATCCTTCTTACAACTTTTTACTTAATAGGGGGTGACATTGAAAAACCTCTCTCACCCTATCTTCATGAAACAGTTTCTCCAAAGAAAACTCATTGAAGCAAGCCATCAAGGTAGTTTCGCCAGCGAAACCCCTTTGAACAAGGTCTTTCAAGGTAGTTTTGCTGGCGAAACTACCTTGGACAACACTTTTAAAAGTGACATAACTTTCACATCCAATGTCCAAATATAGTCATTCAGCCACTCAAATTGATCGAAAAACCCCATTTGAGCACATCTATGGGGTTATATTTTGGAAAACCTTGCATATATAGTATTAAATATTACATGTATTTTATGAGAGTGATATATAAGCCCAAGTTAATACTTATTTACAGTAATTTAAACTTCTATAGAAACATATCCATAAATATATTGTTATTAATACTATAAAAACACTTGAAAGATATTGCCATATGATATAAATGTGTTTAATAAGTAATTATTTATGTATAATATTATTATGTTGTGAGTGATTATGAGGGACGTTTCTTAAATGAATTATTTTTCAATACTTTTTTAAGGTAATAACAAGGGTACAAAGGGATGTCTATGAATAAGAAGATTTATGTTATGTAAAAATGAATGGGTGACTAGTTTGTATATTTTTATGATAAAGGGATCTAGTTCTAATAAAAATAAAAGTGTAAAAACCATGTTTCCTAAAGAAATACTATTTTTAAAATCTCTTGAAAAACACGCTCGTATAAACCTGCTCATAGGTTTTTGCTCGTAAAATTGACGCATCCATAAAATGTCTACAGGTCACACTCCTTTTGAGTTGGGGTATGTTACTAAGGCAGTTTTACCACTAGAGATAGAGATTCCGTCCTTGAGATTGGCACAAGAACAGAGGATGATAGAAGATGAACATGTAGAGGCTAGATTGGTACAACTTGAGAAGTTAGATGAAACCCGATGCCTTGCACTACACCAAACAGAGATCCTAAAGAATCGATAAGGCCCGCTTGGATGCTAAGATTTGCAAGGGATGGGAAAGACATTTTGCTGAGGGGGATGTTGTGCTATGCTTTGATAACAAATTGGACCACCAAATGGACAAGAAGTTTCTGCCACTATGGACCGGTCCATACAAAGTCATCAAGGAACGTAGCAATGGGTTTGTACAAGTTCAGGAGCTACATGAACCATATGGCAAGAAGGTGATCAACAAGCATTACCTCAAGCCTTTCTTTGTGCGTGATGGACCCAGGCATGGAAATGCTATGCATTCCCTACCTGGGGGGGGGGAGTGTTATGGATAAATTTGTATAAGGAAAAAGGCATTAATATGTGTGTGTGTTTGTATGTGTGGCAATAGTATAATAAAATATGGTGTGCATACGGCCCAGGGTTGAGGTAGAAGGGCATGACCATGTGCCACCCTTCCACGTAAGAGGACCCATAAGGTGTGTTGTACATAATCCGTGGTAGTAATATTATAAAATGTAAGGTGGCATGGCTCCTCCATGTGCCACCCCTCCACCTAGGCTGCATTTAGTGAGATATGGCCCAAAGTCTATGGGAGAAGTAATATAAAATAGGTGGAGATGGATATTATATTGGGTTATTCCCTCCATATAGGATAGGCCCATGTGGGGGAGGTATAGAAGGTCTAAGAGAGCAAGTTAAATAATGGGGAAAGTAGGATGAAGTGGCAAGATTCCTTGTGCCAACCCTCCACATGTCCTCCTAGAGCTTTGAACGTATTATAAAATTGGGAAGAGACCAAGGGAGTATCATAGACTTAAGATATGGAGCTTGATTTATGTGGAAAAATGAGGCAAAGGGTTGTCGCATATAATTGAGAGTGCGTAACTGCCTAGCCCACATGGGAGACTTTTCCACACACACCATGCATGTGGGAGGATGCATTTATTAGGAGAGACCCCCTCTCTTGGCTATAAAAGGAGGGGGCTATTCCTTGATGGGACACGCTCATTCTTGTAAAGCCACCTAGCTAGTACTATGACTTCTCCCTTCCCTTCCTTTCAAAATAAAGCATGGTCCTCTTCCCTTGATGTCTCCATCTTTACATTCCTCCTCCTATCATGTACATGCTTCTCTTCCCCCTCTCCCTTTCCCCTTGTGTCATAGTCTCCCATCATTCCCTCCCCTTCTAATTCCTTTTCCCCTCCCATGATAATGTTTTGCCCTCACGTTCTCCTTTCCTTTATGGCCCTCGAGCGTCGCCATGCTTAGCCCCTAGCCTTTGGTCCTGATTTCTTTTTTGGCTAATAACACACATAAGTTGAAAGGTACAAAGATTTGGACATCTAAGGAGCTCACCCTGATCTAGCTCAAACTAGGAAACAATGAACTCAAAAAGGTAAAGGAAGTAGGCAAGGTAGGCAAATGGGTAGTTTATCAAGATGGGAAAGCATTGATTAGGGACTTCAAATCTAAACCCAGAGACTTTCAATCTTAAATTGATGTTATAAAGGCCACTTTATGATGGGAGAATGTAAGTATGCCCTATAATAACTCAGGAGGAGTTGTGGCCTTGTGCACTCCCTCGACTCTCAGCTATCCAGATGTAATAAGTCACTTTTTGGTGTTTGTACTTTTCTCATTGACCCGTGAGGTCTCTCTCTCTCTCTCTCTCTCTCTCTCTCTCTCTCTCTCTCTCTCTCTCTCTCTCTCTCTCTCTCCCCCCCCCCTTGAGTTCGCTTGAGCCCTAAGCGACATACACATAAGTGCAAGTCACCCTGGAATTCCTGAAGGTCAAGTTTTTTACAACCTTGGCCCCCTCTTTCAAGCCTTCATATTTGACCATTCCGAAGAAAGCTTCCCCCTATGCAAAAACACATCAAAGATGGATGGTTTGTACTGATTTGCAAGGGCAAATCTATTACCTACAGCAAGAGATTAGAGAGATCAAGCTTTAGCTTGTAGCCCTTGGGAAAAAAGTTAAAGATTGGAGAGTAGTGGGAAGGAGGAAATTATTGTAGAGGTCATACACAAAATGTAGTGCATCTCCACCAGCATTGATACTTGTCTCCAAGGCTAAAGATATAATCACCACTCACGTCAGCTCAATCAAGTAAGAAATAGCTGCTTGCTGATGCTAGTAACAAAGCCAATAGAGCATACCTTTATATGTAGGTAAAAGAGCAGGAACCTAGAGCACGTAAGAAGACAATCCTACGCATTGGGGAACTGAAAGAAGATTGCCTTCATGATGATGAGAAGAAAAGCATTGAGGACATAATCATATTCCTTAACAAGGAATTACCAGAAGTCGAATGGGATGAAAATGATATCCATAATATCTATCAAATTGGCACTCCAGCTCAGATCTACTAGCTCAGATCTACTGCAGAGGGAAGGTAGCAAGAGTCAAGATTCTCACACACACACAAGTTGAAAGGTATAAAGATTTGGACATCTGAGGAGCTCACTCTGATCCAGCTCAAACTAGGAAACAATGAACTCAAAAAGGCAAAAGAAGCATTAAAGGTAGGCAAATGGGTAGTCTATCGAGATGGGCAAGCATTGATTAAGGACTTCAAATCTAAACACAGAGACTCTCAATCTTAAACTGATGTTATAAAGGCCACTTTATGATAGTAGAATGTAAGTATGCCCTATAATAACTCGGGAGGAGTTGTCGCCTTGTGCACTCCCTCAACTCTAGGCTATCCAGATGTAATAAGTCACTTTTTGGTGTTTGTACTTTTCTCATAGACCCGCAAGGTCTTTTGCATGCATCAATCTCTCTCTCTCTCTCTCTCTCTCTCTCTCTCTCTCTCTCTCTCTCTCTCTCTCTCTCTCTCTCTCTCTCTCTCTCTCTCTCTCTCTCTCTCTCTCTCTCTCTGCATTGTTTATTTTAATTTTTTGCTAGAAATCTTAGCAAGCATTGAGTTTATGAAGAGATTCTAGTTTCTTTCGAAACCCAGATGGTAGCTTATGCTTGGGTGCTAATGAGAACATAAGCGTACCTTTGCTTGCTAAGTTCTTTTTCTTATTTTTTTATTTCTTTTTGTATTTTTCTCATTTTTTCAATTTTCAAACATTTTTCTTTTGTTCTTTTGCTTGTTCTATAAAAAAAACTTTAATCTGTAAGCTTGGATATATTCTAGTCTTATGAAGGCATATATATATATATATAGCTCTCAAAGGGGAGAGAGTCATGTTTTCATTCGAGTATTATTGTAGGGGTTGGGAAAGAGTTTAGGAGGTGATAAGATATAATTTATGATAGTAGAGATAGAAAACGGAAGGGTGAGAAGCTAGACTATAATCTTGCAATTGCGAGAGAGAGAGAGAGAGAGAGAGAGAGAGAGAGAGAGAGAGAGAGAGAGATGGAGATGGTGATGGTTGCATTGATGTCCAGTACAAGTCCAATATAGATGTGTACAATGGGTCATATTTCTCTCATGTACCCCTCCCCTATGACACATCCATCTAGGCGATTTTGCTTGGAGTGGACTCAGGGTAACGGAGCTAGTCCTATAGTGTTGTTGGAGCATATGTGCTCCCAATATGTGTTGGTGTAAAGTAAGGATTCGAAGCGATAGGTAGAAGAGGAGTTGATCGCCTCCTTTTTGGTCCATACTCATCCTTGGAGACAACATTCATTTGAGAGTAAGGAGTGAGATTTCACAAAACAAAAGAGAGTTAGAGAGAAAACTCAAGTGAGAGATGATTACTATTGAGCTATTGCTTACTTCCTCATTGCAAGTGAGAATACCATCTATGGATATTATAAAGTATCTAATGTGTTAGATTTTTGTTAGCATAGGTCGACATAGTGGAGTATCAACTCATAGGGATTGTTAGAAGAGAAATCTATAGTCTCATCCTTTTGGTCCATATCCATCATTCTTGGAGACACTTTGATTCTAGAGTAAGAGAGAAAAGCTCAAGCAAGAGATCATTGTACAAAGCTGAGAAAAGTTCCTCATTGCAAGTGTGACAACACTATGTGAATGCTTTCTCATTGCAAGTGAATGTATCTATGGATATTGTAGAGTGAGTGTTTGAGTTCTTACATGGATGTGGTTGTGGTTTTAAGTGGAGGAAGATTAGAGAAGAGGAGGTTTGAAGCCGTGTTTGTATGTGGTTATGGTCACATGAGTGTGACTTCTATTTAATGAGAGATAGCTCAAACCCCATTCAACTAGGTGTACATAGAGGCAAGGCTATGCTATAGCTCAAGTTAGAACTCCAGAAGATATACTGAATGAAGAAAAAAAAAGCTCAAATTATAAGTAGCCTTAAAACTTTTTGTGACAGAACTTCATCACAGAAGCTCTAACAAGGGAATAGCGGGGTGGACACTTGGTCCACAGATAATCTAGCAATCTTTTCAAATGCAGTATTATTTGGAGGTGTTATGGGCAAGTTATGCGAATTTCTATGTTTTAGGCATGTCACAACAAGTAGACAATAAATGAATCTTGTTGCTTGTCACTTTGTAAAAAGAGAAACAAACATAGAATAATAGTTAATTAAGGGGATTTTTAAATCATGGGGCTTATTGTTTATAGGCATTGATGCATGGATCGGAGGTGTTTTTCATGTAATTTAGTATTTGCATGTAGAGAGTGGACTTTTAAATTTCAGATTTGAACACATATAAATGTGGAAGAGGGGTAAACAACTATGTGAAAAATGAAAATTTCTAAATATATGAGTCCTTAAAAGGTGTGCTTGCTTCCACTGTTTTATGGGTTTTTAGAAAATAAGTGCCCTGGGCATTCATTGGTAGCTAATAGGGGTATGGGAATATAGGTATGTTGAGTATTAAGCCAATTCGAGTTCAATTGAAGTAGAAGAGTCTTTAGCGTTAGGATTTTAAATAGAGAGACTTCTATATATGGTGTAGAATAAAATTTATCCCTTTGATTATGATATGTAGCTCTACAAATCACCAAAATCTAAGGCAAGGATTGGACCAAAGTGAAAAATTACATGGAAATAATCTTGTACAAACTATCCTTCAAATTGGATGTACATGAAGGTGAAAATTTACAACAATTAAGTTTATTAAGGGAACTAGTTTTTCCTACTCTTGAGAAATGATATCAAATGACCTTGAAGGTAGAGGAAAGGCTTAAGCATGGAGTAGGCTATCAACAGGTCAAAAGAACTAGTATAAAAGAAACAAACCAATCGATTGGGGTAGAAATGGGCATGTTGGTTATGACAGAGAAGAGTGGGAGAGAAGTCAACCCTTTCAGCACTTGGAGATCCTTTTAGTCACACTTTGAAAACACTAACATATGTACCAAAGCAAATAGCTTGTATCTCTACCTCAGTAACATCGATTGAAAAAGAAATGTTGTTGATGTTGGGCAGGGTGCCGAGCCTTTAACTCCCCTTAGGGGCACATGAGGTGGGAGCGTTCAATAATTATTAGGTGCATTCAAGGGTATTATTAAACCCCCTTATCTCTAAATTGTAAGGCTTTAAAGTGACCCCTTATTCTATACAAACTTACAAATTCTTTAATACTCCAATTATGAAATCCTTTTCCGAAAAGTGTATTTGTGTAAAATCATGCAAACTTTTGTTATTTAAAAACCCCTTCTATTGAACTCACATGTTGCACTTACCTAAGGTGAGTGACCTATCTCATGCCACCCCTTAATTGCTAAGAAGATCTAGTAGATGTATGCCCTTCTACTAGACTTGCTCAGCCCTACCAAAAGTGTATATTGACTTCTTTTACCAAATCATGCCAAATCACTTCCTTTGGTCTCAATTCAGGCATTACTCTAGTAGTCAGGAATGAGAGCATCTCATTATACTATGACCACGGGCCTTTCGGAACCACCTCGAGCTCCACCTCGATCGGATCCTCCTGGAAGATAGCTGTCAACTCTCCATCAAGGAACTCATCTTCCACTCCCGTTGGCAGCTCCCTAAACTCCAATCGAGATACGTAGTCCGTTACCACATGCTGTAAGCTAGGCTGATGAATGACATCAAAGACATATTCCTACAACAACAACACCCAACGTGCCAATTGACCCATAAGATTTTGTTTTCTAACTAAGTACAGCAACACGGAATGGTCAACATGAAATACGAAAGGTCAGCCTAATAGCTAATGTTGAAATTTTTTGACTAAATAAAATCATTCCCAGTCCTTCTCATTCCGCAATGGAAAATTCTTTTCAGCAGTCGAAAGTCGTCGACTTGCATAGTAGACTCGGCGATGCCATTTGTCCACATCTTCCTACATTAAGACACTACCAATTGCCCTATCCGAAGCATCAACAAACACATGAAAATTCTTCTCCCAATCGGGAGACATCAACACCGATGCTCGTGAGAGTTGGATTTTGAGTTACGGTATGCTTTGTCGCATTCCTTGATCCACAAAAATGCCTTATTTTCCACATGAGTGAGTGCATTCAAGGGAATCACCATATGAGCAAGGAACCACAAATGTCTACCATGCCATTGGATTGGACCTAGGAATCGTAGGCACTCTTTAGGCATTGTTGGTGTAGGCGCTTGCATGATCACAGCCACCTTGCCTGGATCCATCAATTCCCTTCACCGAGATGACATGATCTAGGAATCGCCCGCTACTACATACCGCAAATGCACATTTCATGGGGTTCAAATTAAAAGACACCTCCCTACATCGTTGGAAACACTTTTGCAGATGCTCCAAGTGCCTGATGAAGGTTTCGAACACACTGAGGTCATCGAGGAAGATCCACATGAACTCCATCAAGTATGAGCCAAAAATCTCCTGCATTGCTCTATGAAAAGCGGAGGGAGCATTCCGCAATCCGAACCACATGACTATACACACATAGACTGCCCACAACGTGATGCACACTATCTTTGGCTAGTCTTCCGGAGCCATCCTGATTTGATTGTATCCACTATACTCATCCAAAAATGAGTACAACTCATGACCCACCACCTCATCCAACATTGAATCCATGTATGGTAGAGGAAAAGTGTCTGGTACCGTGGCCGCATTCAGCTTGCGATAATCCACACAAATCTGTGACTTTTTATTTTTCTTTGGCACAATGACAATAGGTGAGATCCACTTATTGGCTGCATCACCACGATCAACTACACCTCTGCTACAGAATGGGTGCTTGACGACCTCCACTGCTCCTCGCTCCTAATTGAGGTTGATGCTTCGTGACCACACAACTATGAGCCTAACCCAGGGCTAACATCTTGCCTCAACTATCCTTGCCCATGTCCTCATGAGCTAGCAGGGACTAGTCACTACTCAAAAGTGAAGGCTTGTGGTCGCATCGATGCCTTCAATGGATGGGTATTCGAAAATTGATGGGATGTGGGGATGGTCTGACTTCTTTTGCAATTGAAAATGGCACCCCCTTGCGGGCCATGGATATATGTTATTGATGTCAATGGGGGGCTGCTTAGGATCGACAAGCCAATCTAGCATCCAAACCTTAGCTATTGGGTCTTTGGATGGAACATCAATACCTAGCATCTAAAATTGGTATGGTACCATTCATTCGGCTAACTCGCTCTAGCCACTTGATACCTAGATCCTTACACAAGTCGTGTATATTATCATGCATAGATTGAGTTTTTGTTACATGGCTCTCGATTAGTTGCTCGTTTTGGCAACTCTCTTACTCGGGCAAGAATCAAACTGCTCTCGATTTTAAAAATGTTGTGCTACCTCTAAGCGCACTCTTCCACAAAATGGTTGAAATCTTAGATTGCCTTGTCATACAGCAAGACGATAGGTTGTACAGGCTCCAAAATTTCCTCGTGCATGGAAGGTATAGTAAATACTTCATCTACCTCAAGCTATCGACAAACATTGTAATGGATAAGCATCTCCTCCCTACCCATAATGCGATGCAAAACTTCTATGGTGGGAACTACAATTAGCAGACCCTCAACCGAGCAAATTGGTTTGGCTTCTGCTATCTACTTTGTCTGCACCTCCTTATCCATCATCTCCACCAAAACTTGAATCTACACTGAAGCATCAAAACTGCATTCTATTTGTGTCGCTTGCTCAGTGCTTGCTACTTGGCCTGAGTGCAGCATAAGAAGAGTTTGGGCCATGACCCCTTATGGCCCCTTAGTTTGTGAAATAGCTCCCTCGGTCAAGGAATGTTGACCTGAGGTACCCACCTGCTCACTTGAAATAGACTGTCAAAGCCCACCAGTTTGACCATTAGCACACTATTGGTTGTTGTTCATGAGGTAGGTTGCCAGTATGCTCATTGAGCACTTGGAGAAGGTGGATGAGATACTAGAGTTGCTTATACTTGTCCAACCTAGCCTATAGCCTTGTGTTCTCCTCTCTTAGTGCTTGCCCTTCTACGACAGCCCCCCTTAGGCATGCATTCTCCTATTGGAGGGCCTCGAGCTATTCTCAAGGTACCTATTGCTAGCTATCCTCAAAGACCTTTCTCTATAGGCATTGCAGGGCATGTTGTAGCTTAACATTTCTCCTAGCAATGGTGATCACATTTGCCTTGCTTGCAACATCCTTCAGACATGCCACTTCACATTGTGGATTGCTAAAGTCAATTTTTAACTCCATATTGCAATTATGTGTTGGCATGGACCAGGTCATCATGAACTTTCTACTTGCCTTCTTACTACTCCTACAAAGACTTACATTCAGCAACTAGGTCCCCTTAAGCGCGGCACAAGTTGGTAGTCTGTTCCTCAAAAAACCTGGTAACCTCCTCCCACTACTTGGCTTGCAAGAGCAAATTGTGCTCGGCTACCTGGAGAGGAATCCCCAATGGTTGGCCAAGTAATTAAGTGCTAACACTAAATGGACCATACTATTCTTTGAGCACCTGCCACTAACTTTCTGTGGTGGCAACTCGGTCCTAATGTTTGTCTTTTGTAAGCAGCAGGTCCATGTGAAATGGCTCCACAGATGCAAGGCATGGAAGGGGTGAAGGGGGTAGATGCATAGTAAGAGGAGTGAGTGATGTACCCCCTTGATACTCAGCTCGATGTGAGGGCTTCGCATCACTGGCCCAGACTTCTTGCTTTGGTGGTTCCTAGTCCCGTGTTTCCTTGCCTTCCTCCACTTCCTTCTCTTTAGAGCTGCTCTGCTAGCTTTTCCCCTTCGAGTTCTCTTGTTGCTCTTGGGAAATTCCCTCATCACCAACTTTCCTTCAGCTTCTATTCTTTGGTCTATAGGCAACTTCGTGGATATCTTATCAATTGCTTTTTTTGGCTCTGTATTGTACTCAACCTACACAAAAGTTATCTTTTTATAGAAAGCTTTCCTTCAACTTCTATTCTTTTGAATCAGGACATGTTGCTTTCCTTCAGCTTTTGTTCTTTGGTCTATAGGCAACTTTGTGGATATCTTATCAATTGCTTTTTTAAGCTCTAAATTGTACTCAACCTACATAAAAGTTATCCTTTTATAGAAAGCAAAGAAATGAAAGAGAAATAAGCACCAATAGAAGTGTAGCATTAAATCTGAAAGACCAATCTTGATAGCCTCTTGTCAATAGAAACTACGGCCTTTTCCCCTTACTCTCCTTAGCCCTCTAGTTCTCTATGGATTTCACTTCATTAGGAGAAACCGATTTCATAAATGTCGTAGGATCACACTCACAAATGTTGTGTGCATTTATGAGTGTATCCTGGAGGCTAGGTTTGACAATGGCATGCTCATTCATACTAAAGATAGAGCAAAAGATTAGTTCACTTGTACACAATATAAATAATGAAGGTAATGAATTATACAACACAAAATAATGAAAGACAAAAAAGAGTCGAAGTTCTTATGAATCCATGCATTATAGGCCAGTCTCACTAATTTTCTAGGATCAATTATTATGCAAACCACTCTTATATGATGTATTTTGTTTGTAGGAAAGATATCCTTAATAACACTCATCCAAGTAGTAGTCCTATGATTGCCCTCCCAAACAAAAAACATCCTTCTTGACATAAATTTAAATTCATTACTTGATGGCAAGTCATTCTCAAACTCTTCATCAACATCTCTCCAAGTGGGACACCACCTCTCCATCATATCATCTGTGACTACTACCTCCTCTCCATCACTTTTGCAAATAGACACTATGGAAGATCCTTTCTCTGGAAGGTAGTCCTCCACTTGGAATGTGCTTTTTTGTGAAGACATATCATCACACATTCCTTCTACTCATGCGTAAGGGATCAACCTACATAATGAAATATGAGGACAATGATCTGAATCATGCATCCTTCATTTTTCGATCACATCACCTCCTCCTTCCACTTGCATTTCAGTGTCCTCCAACTCAACATCTTCCACTCTTGGTCCTTCATCTCTTGGAGTAGAGGATCTATCAGGCTTAGAACCTATTGCACTCCCTAGCTCTTCTGTCCCACCTATTGATGATTGGGTGGGGGAATCTATTTTCTTTCCTCTTATTGACTTTGGAGGCTGAGCCTTTTACCTTTTCTTCCAGTCATCCTAAAATGACATACAAAAATAACACCTTTTCATACACTGGTCACACATGAGATGAGATGGCAACACAATGGAAATATAATTCAAGAGCAAATATAGAATAGCAAATTATAGAAAAATTATATTAGTCATGGCACATGCTATTCTTGTCCAAACATGTCTGTGAAGATCAAGAGTTGAGCACACCTGTAAAATTTTATAAACAATAACCAGTGACATCTTTTAACTATCATTTTGAACACATGCATTGAGGATCTAGTTTATCTTAGAGCCAACAGTCAAACTTCCATACTATCATTTATACATAGATGTGTATAAAGGCATATCTAAATATATTTATTTATCTTTATATGCATATACATATTTTTGCTTGCATATAGATATATACACTTTTTTTTTTAAATGTATATATATACCCATATGTATGAACACATTTATGTTCCCTTTTTGAAGTATTCAAATCTTTCCATACATGTGTATACATGTTTATTTCTATGTGTAACAACAATGTTTTCACATATATATGCATATCCTTTTCTATGTACAAATAAAATAACACATGTAAATATTTATATGTATACATGTATAAATTTATCTACGTAATTTATATATGAATATGTATCCCTCAAACTCTCAACCCCTAATAGCACTCATTTCCTAATGGAAGAGACTTCATCTTCCATGCATATGTACACATTTACAATAGACTTCCATATATACATCTTGACATTTTCATACATGAAATATAGACACAAATAAATATGTACACACATACATGTCTATGTATAATTATATATAAACATTTCTATGAATACACAAGCATGTCTATTTATATATATGTATTGTGTAATACATGTGCACTCATGATCTATGTGCATTTATGAACAATGAAGACTGATATTTTGGGGGGTTTCTCCCAATATTCCACAAACTCTCACCCTCTTTCATCACTAACTTTCCTCAATCGGGAAGTTCCTCCTTTAACTTGATGCATGATTCAAGAATGTAGATTCAAAGATGTAGCATACAATTTGTTGTCAAAATCACATCAAAATCACCTATAGGCTTGAAAGCTACATAGATGACATTTATGTCGATCTAATATACACTTGATTCTTCCTCTTTGAGATCTTATATCCAAAGAGCATTCATATTCCATAAAAATCGAATAATATATATGTTGAATGCAACTGTGGAAGCACACATTAGTAGGTTGAATTTGTATGCCCTTTCTACGAAAATGGAAAGCGTGTCAACGCACTGTCCATTTTGGTGGAAAGGGCATACAAAATGCTACCCCAAAAAAAGGCTACTATTGAGCAAGATCTGCCACAAGATGGCTTGACACAGTAGTCTAGAAATTGGAAAATAACTTTATTTTCAAATCACCATGCAGGCCAAGTGTGGGAGCATGCTTGTTCCCAATAGCCAGTCTTATTGACATGATTCATGTCCAACAATTGTTTGATGAAATATGTACAAGGGAGATTGTATCTTGGAATGCACTTATTGTAGAGATTGTACAAGGATAGCCAGTTGTAGGTTAACTGTGCCAAGTGTGGGAGCATATCAAAGTCCTAAACTATGACATATTGCAAATATTATGGATGCATTTTGGATGCTCTTTCTACCAAAAAAGGCATCGCATTGACGCACTACCCATTTTGAAGGAAAAGGCATCCAAATGCCACCCTAGTGGAAGCCTACTTTGAAGCAAAGAAGAGGCCAATTTCGATGCTTGTGACACTGAAATGGGCAGCACATCAATGCACTGCCCATTTCAATGTCACAATCATCATAATTGGGTTCTTCTTTACACAACTATGAAGGTGACACGTGAAATATACAATGGAGGATTTTAGATGCCCTTTCCATTGAAATGGGCACTGCATCAATGCGCTACCCATTTCAATGGAAAGGGTATCTTAAAATCTCGTCCAATTGCTTAAGGCCATGGCTCTTCCAAATGCTTAAGGCCTTAGTGGAGAGGTCTCAAAAGATTAGAGGAGGAGGATGTGAAGAGAAGAATGCCTATAGATTCACCATTTTGAAATCAATGGATGGTGGACAGGAGGTGCTTAGACAAAAAACGGTGGACAAGAGATGCTTATAAAAAGTTTTTGAAGCAAATGTATACCCCCAATGCTATGTAGTAGTAAATCCCCTTTGACATGATTTTGATCTACTTTCCATGAGAAAGGGCAACGCATCCTTTCTCATGCAAATTAAATAAAAAGGGGCCATGGAAAGTAGACTAAAAAAGGATGTGTGTAGCTATGGAGGACAATGGTATTAGGCTAAAGAGTTTCGTGGCATTTATTTCAACGATAATCTACCTTTTTGTCCAGCCAAGGCTCATCCACGCCTTAATAGCAAGACTCTAGAAAGTATTACATGCCTTGGTTTGTGATCTATTGGCCTCCTTTGCTTGCAGTAGAGGCAGTGGGCCACATCGCCACAATAGTGAGCTCCAACAACCTTATCTTTAACTTTTCATGATATTTGAGGTGGAGGATGTGGTTGAGTGCTCTCCAGGAAGTAGGATCTTCTTCAAAACAATCTAGGAGGAAGAGGATGCGAGGAGTAAGATGAGGTCGCTAGACGAGAGAGAAGGAGCATCGAGAAGGTAAAGAAGTAGAGACCTCCAAGGCAAAAAAGAAGAGGAGGATATAGAGGTCTAAGAACCTTCATTTTGCCCAAACTGCTAGAGGAGAGGCCACGCAACGAGCGGGGACCGAGGGTTGTTGAAACGTTAAGAGCACTTAATTGTGTCATTTCTTATCTTATCTTACTATATATTAAGGACGGTGGGAGGCACAAGAGGCTACCACGTGGCAAACTTTACCAAACCTACCAATGTGGCAGCTATTTGGAGGCTATGAATTTGAATCCTTGCTCTCGGATTTGAATTTGAATTTGTTGATCATCTCCTGTGGCTATGAATTTGAATTTCTTGATCATCTCCTACGGCTATGAATTTGAATCCCTACTCTCTTGCAGCTATGAATTTGAATCCTTGCTCTCCTAAGACTATGAATTTGAATCCCTACTTGCCTCCCACCTTTGTCCATTAATGGTCCCATATCCAATTTGGCTATACTTGCTCAATATGACATCCCCATAGCTTCCACCTTGCTCAACATGACAGTTAGGTGCACTGTAAGTTGTTAACGAGACTAGTAGAGGAGAGACACCTGCACAATGTGCACGCCACAAATTTGATTAACAGCCAAGGAGGACTGGTTGAGTGTGAATCATCTTTCAAACTAGAGTGATATGATCAAGCTCACGAGATGAATCCATTTCTACACCTCTCTGGACGAGAAGAATTAGTAGTGCTTTGCTGAGGAGCTGGTAACGAAGAGCAGAAACGTACCAAGTCATCAATGGAAAGCTGAGAGAGAGATAGAGCCAATGCCCCCTTTCCAATAATCACTAACAGTACTTGCACAACATGATCCATGGTGGCTCTGCTGTCCAAACTTGAAAGGCTATGGAGATTTGCTTCTGCCTTTTTACACATATGTGATTGCATGATGTCAGAATTCAATGATGCTACTCTCTTTTTGCAGTGAACCATGAGAATTTCCTAGGACATTAGGATGCATCGCAAGTCGAACCCCCCCATGAGATAAAAGATTTCTCCTTCTAAGTTTAGATGCAAAAGAGGTGTTTTCTTTCGAGTTGAAATCGGTGTCAGTAACTCCGGAGCAAATAAGGTCCATCTACCAAATTATCTTTTTGACTAAAGAGATGATTCCTCTCCATCAGGCATTTTTTATTTTGATTTTAGAGCTTCTACACTTCTATCTTCAGAAAATATTTTGGCTGGGGGAGTATAACAGACCACTTACAGACCAATCTAAAGATTGTCGGAGCTTTCTACGGACTCATTCTCCACATCAAAAAATAGATTTGAAGATCGAAAAATTCAGTATCACTTTTTGGCCTGCCCCCCATGGGGAAGGTCTTAGTTGACGATGGACTTCGAATGAGAAAATTAAATTCTCATATAATTTTATTTCGACTTTTTCTGTTTGGCCCATGTGTCACATGCTTCTCGTGCATGGCATCTCATTCTTTATAGTCCTCCCACTTGTCGCTCGTCCCATCCATGTCGTCTTGGTTATTTGTATTGTGCGTTGATCTCCTTTTGCAAAATGCATGGCTATTTCTGCAAACCATCGCATATTGTGTCATCTCCTAGAGTCTATTCGCATTGGTTTATGGCTGGTTGTGAAGTTCAGCACCGATTCAGTAAATGTTGTGCGATGTTGTATGCACTCATCACAATTTGGTGCATCATCCCTGCATTTTATTGGATGGCGTTCTCTGTTGTGAGCTGTGTTGTGGGTGGTTCATGGAGGCATGTGACTCTCCTTTGGTGTCCTTCGACGGTTCAATCGCTTCTCCATGGTGGACGTCCTCTATTTAAACATGTAGAGTTCTGTCGTACGCCACCAGTTCTGTGCTTCCCTATGAGCTATTTACTTGCTACGTTTTGCATTTTGTTTCTGCCTTCATCCCCCATATCGATTATGGACACCTTCGTCGAAGAGCCTATGGAGACAGAGAGCACCATGTTTATTCGAGGTTGACACATATTTTCATCTTAACTTTTTTTCATCTTCTTAACTTCGTAACTTCATTCTTCTTTTACTTTGTTTTCCTTTTCTTCTTCTACCTTTGTCTTTGACGATTTATTGACTGCAGATTTGAAGAAGCAATTCGGGCCCTCTGTTGGAGAGAAAAGCATTAGCGTCGATTTTGAGTCCGTTGGTATACAATGCATAGCCTTCTAATATGTGGTGCGCATATTCTCTGTGTTTGTTTTGTAGGGTCTCCTCAGTATCACTCTCAACACCCTCCTTCTTCACCTTGTTTTTTGAACCTTTGCTTTTCTCCAAGGTGACAAATCGGTTTATCAGTTTCTCATAGGTTCTAGTTGGATTGACTCTCTCTGGCTTGTGCAGATCTACCTAAGTACATTTTGTGATTGCGCAGATGTACCGAAGTACATTCTGTAATTAACCAAGCTCACATAGACTTGTCATCTGGAACCATACTCAATTGATTGATAAGTGCTCTCATCCTAAGCACAAAGTCTTGGATAAATTCTCCCTTGTTTTGTTTCAGTTCACTCAACTTTGATCTCACATCCTCTTCATTAATCTCATGTCAAAACCTTCGCAAGAATGCTTCGGACATGGCATACCAGTCGGGGAAATACCTAATGAAAATTTAAATAAACCACCTTTGAGCATTTTTTATTAAGGTACATGGAAAATAGTCCGCATACTCTTCATCTGTTGTTGCGCCATTGATGTGGCAAACATGCAGGGAACGTTGTAGGTGATTGTAAGGATCTTCCTCATCTATGCCTTTGAAAATTTGGAACTTTACCTTGATGTTGGAGCTAGACTTAAACTTTTCTGCTCCAAAACCCAAGTAGGTAGGCCTATCGCTCGGAAGAACTGACTCGCTAGCTCCCCGCCTCTCATTGTCACCTTCATAGTTGTGAGCTCGCTATAGAGTCCTTCTAGCTTGATTGGTACTATCTTCAAGCCTGAAGGGTACAACTTGACATATAACTATTGGCTGAGTAGTATCTCTATGTGTTGTGAGAGGAACTCGGGCGAACTGCCTTAGCTGCTCATCATTCACCTCAGACATATGGTGTCACCTCTCTTTATCAAAAGCATGTCTGTCCTCATGATGATGGACTCCTTGTCCATCAGCCATAGCCGGTCTTCTGGTTTCATACCTTTTTCCATCCACTCCTTCTGGGATGATGACTGAGTTTTGGAAAAGACATTTTTATCGCTCTTTGAGTTGGTCTTCGCATTCATTCTGTTGTTTTATCAAGGAGATGGCCATCTATTCGAAATCGAAATCCAAACTCTCCGTAGATGAGTGCTTGAATCCCATTTGCCATGATGCGGGCCTTCAACTACCAATCTTTTGCGATGCCTCGCCGACCATGATACCATTGTTTTAACCTTCTAGAACTACATAGTAGTCAACTTCCACCCCTAGGGTAGCGTAATCGAGTCTCTCTTCTCGTGCATGTTGCTAATGTTGGATAGTTGCTTCTGCCAGCCTCCTCTAGGCATTGAACTCTAGTTCTGCGAGACTGTTGCACCTTGCATAGTCAGATGTAGCCACTAACTCTGGCTCAAATACCCTTCACGTCTGGTCATGTATCTTCTTCATCTCTCCGAGCATGTGTCAACCATTGCTTAAATTAGAAAGCAGTCGAAGAGCAATCCGAGTACTTTCTAAGTTCCACACCACAGTCTTTAAGCACACTACAAGTTGATGCCACTCGTATGGAATTACTTGAACAAATTTATTATAGTAGCCCATGACTCCCAATAATTGTTTCACTTTGTTACATGCTAACATGAACTCTCTTCCTCTATTAACATAGCTTACCAACTTGGTTCTCTAATTCTTCTACCTTGATAGCTCGTCAACTCAAAATTCACTTCACCCTTCCCTAGTAGGATCACCAAAACGTTGATGGTTTTGAACTCTCACCCAGCTAACTTAGAAATGCCCAGTTTACTTCCCAACCTAATGTTGTGCTCAGTGAAGATGCTCGCTCTTGCAATCCTAAGGTAAGCGTGCTCGGGTGCATAACAAATGCCAACAAATAAAACACTTAGCGGTCAGAGGAATTATCTATCAGAGGAGAACCATATGATGATGAGAGAATACTGAGTTACCACACACTTAATAATTAGACACTAAAGCATTACAATAGAGTTAAATAGAAGAGACAATCAATTGTTCGTTCATTTCCATTGAATCAAATCAACTTCATACAACCAAGCCACCTCGGCTTGCAATGAACGCTCCCTAATCTATCAACTCAGGTCAGATTCTCTTGTTCTCTCCCTTACCTGTTACAATCCAAATAACTACCTAAAGTGTCTTCTAAAAGAGTGTGCTCAGTGTGCCAACCTCCATTTATCTATTGGTTGCATCAGCACAATCAATTGCACCTCTGCTACAAAATGGGTGCTTGACTGCCTCCACCACTCCTCACTCCTACGATGTTCAATGACCACTCAACCGTTAGCCTAACCTAGGGCTAACAGGGGTCCTAGTTGTTGCATCATAGCAAAGGTGTCCTTGCATAGCTTCTCTTTGTAGTCAGGTGATGTACGAAGGTTCTCGAGGTCTGTGTATCCTATTCCAAATTTTAATATTTGCTCTATGTTTGTGTTAGTCTTTGCATCTTTTGCACACAAGAGTTTGTTTTGCAACATACCTTTTCTTAATCGTACCTATATAGATTGCATTACTTGATGGATAAGAACTTTGATAGACTTAGAAAATAGATTCGTAATATTTTGAGAAAACTTTAAAGGCTTTTGCCCACTTCAATACATCTAGATATGTTAGTCTAGTATTGCCAATTGATAAAATGTTTGAAATTTTACTTCTTCACTATGAACATATTTGAAAAGCCCTAGGGACTTTTGATTTTTAGAAGGTGCCACATAGGTGATTGGTTTTCATAATCTATGACTTGCTATGCACTAATAAGTTGTGTATGTCTCTATGTCATCATCTTCTTTTGCTTCAGAAGCCTTGTTGCTATTTCATTCACCTATAGAGTATTGATTTTGTGACATGTTATTGCTAGTATGTGCCTATACCAATTATGTTTATAGTCACATGTTTGCCTTGTAAAATGGTGTGTTGACTATAGCATTCATAGATCTCATAAGAGTGTATGGGCATACCTTTCCAATTACATAACTAGATTTGTATTCCATTCTCTTCTTAATACCAATGATTTTTTAATACCAATGATTTTTTGTTGTTCATAATCTATGAAGCATGGCAACACAAGTTGCACTTTCCTTATATCTAAAATAACACTACCAATCACACCTAGTTGGCCATTGAAATTCATCTGTCTAATTTGTGTGAATGCTAGTCTTAGAGCAATCAATCTCTACTCTATGTCATGTAGCATAATTACATGAGTGATTGTTAAATTCAATGTTATGTGTGTAGGTGTGAAGCACTTACGTGAAATGTTACATTTAATTGGTTTCTTGTAGTCATAGCAAATTCTATAACATTTTCCTTTGAATGTATCTATCAAATTCTCTCTTTTGGTTGCCAACCATGCAAAGGTTTTCTTTATTACATAGACATTTTCTTTCCTAAAGACAATTCTTTTACATGATAGGCAATTATGATGGTCTGTCTTTAATGTATTTTATGTATGTTTTGACATATTGGGAGCAATTTCCAAAAATGTCCATGTACTTTTCATTACTTACATTATCATCAAAAAATTATTTCCCTTTGCCTACTTCTAGATACTTCAGCAAGTGACTGTTGGTGGAGAACATCTTGGCAAATGGGCAAGGTACCTTAAGAACGTTGTCCACAATTGCATTCTTGGGAATCACCTCAATCAAAGCTCCTTCAACAGTGGTTATCACATCTTTAATCTTTGGAATCTTAATCAAAGAAGTCAACTGGTCACAAGACAAGCAATAGACCTTTTTGGAGTCCCTTGATATCTAGTTGCTTAACAACTAGAGCATGCACTTTCATACAATGCAAAGTTGACTCCTATAATAGCTAGAGTGCCCACACTAGCTAGAAACAATATTAACTTTATTCTTCATCACCTTGAATTTGCATTGCAATCAATTTTGTGACAAGGGAAAAATTTACTAAATTATTAAAAACTTAGAGTGTACTCTTATGTATCAAATAAACAACCTAGTTGCCATAGTTGATTTGGGAGGTATGGGTGTTGATCACTCATGCAAGGGAGATAGAAAGGGTAGCCTCCTTAATGGGGATGATTATAGTGATGGCCAACATATTGAAGGCAATGGGCTGTGTTTTTTCTTGTAACCAACATTGTGCAAAATAAATCGTGCCTCACAAAACATTTTAAACTCCTTATCAATCTTAACAAAGTCCGAACAGTTGTTGCTCCAAAATGTTAATTGTGTGCAAGAACATGTAATGAGCCTACTTTTTTTGTTTGAGCTCATTAAACAAAAAGACACAATTACCTTTCAAATAAGTATTCAAGATGCTTAGTGTGATCAGATCTTTTGGAAGTTCTCTGCCTCGTACAATGACCTTGTCTTGTTGCTTGTATGAAGTGCCTAGTTTGATCACAATAACTGCTAGAGTGGCAGGAGGTAATTGACTACCTTCTACTTTATTAATCAATTCCTTGCATTTCTCTTTGTATTGAGAAATTATTCCTTGTGTGGATAAATCTCAGGCACAACATTGTGAGAGAGGGAGAGAGAGAGAGAGAGAGGAGGTCACCAGCGCGTCATAGAGGGGTCAAGTTACTCATGCAAATAACAAGAAGCATGCTTCTACCCTACTTCTACCAAGTCATATTAGAGGAGATACGCTTTTGCCTACAAACGGGAAGCAAAAAATTGCTATGCTACAAGGCATAGGTTCTTTTCTGACGGAAATACCGACCTTTTTTACACTAAAAAGTTTTTTTTTAACGGGCGCAAAGGCAGGTATTTACATTGCTACTAGCATAAAAAAAGTACGGTCGCTATATAAGTGTCGCTATATAGTGACATTGGTAAACGTCGCTATATAGTGACACTAGTAAATGTCGCTATATAGCAACAATTAACGTAAGCTTTAAAAAAACATTAGTGGGGCTAAACAGGCCACACCAAGCCTTGTTTTGCTTACTAATGTTTTTTTTTAGTAATTACAAAAGAATATATTTTATTATAAAATTTTCCTTATGAAAAGGGTGATACAAAATCGCTCAAACAAGCCGAGCAACAGAAGCATATGCATGTCGAAGATATACAACATTGTTTATTACAAAATTACTCTTTCGAAAAGGGTGATACAAAATCGATCAAACGAGCCGACATATAGAAGCATATACATGGCAAAGTATATGCAAACTACTACTACTACTACTCATCCGAATCGTCGTCCTGGCCCTTATCACGTTGGCCCGATCCCTGGCCCTCATGAGATGCACCTGATTCTTGGCCCTCGTTGAAGTCGTGTAAGCCTAATCCATCATCATCACTGCTCACCTCCACTGATGGGACATTCGAGCTTTGATTCTAAGAGTGAAACCATATTAATTAGAAATTAGGTTGGAACTTAGAGAATAAAACAATTTAAAGAGTGAGATTATAAGTAGAAGTAGACTTATACTGTGCAAGCAGCCACCTCAGCCCAATCGACCATCACTCCCAGTGCCTCCTGCTCATAAACCATGGCTTTGTTCCTATGCAGAACCCACGTCTCATCTCTATGTCTGTGGGAAGGCAACCCATCATAGCTTGCTATGGGCCCAATTTACGAGAGTTAGATAAAGTGCATGCAATATGTAGTAAAACAAATAGAACAATACATTAAATGAGAAGAAGTAGACTTACCACGGGTGCCTCGAATGCTAACCGTCCACTTGCACCAAAGTGCAAAGTACTTACGGAGTCCAGCCATCTCCTCGTAGCCCTCTTCTGACCCTCGAAGAGTTTGGGATGGTCCCTGTACTGCTTCTTGAAAAAATTCCCGTCAACTTTGTTTGCCCAACTGGGTTTAGCCTTCCCCTTTGCAATGGAAGTACGTGTAAAGAAAGAGGGAGAGAGATAGGAGACTCAAGTTCAGCTTTCTTCACAACACACAAAAGAGAGAGGACACAAGGTTGGAGGGTGAAGCCTTTCTTCACTTTTGCACACAACAACAATACAATAGAAGAGGGAAATACCCTATATGTCAAAACCTAGAATACGTGGTTCATATGTGAACCCAAACCAAAAACATACGTGGTAGTCTAACTACACCACGAGTACAACTAACATAGGCGGTGACATAAATGATAGTCACCCAGGAGATATGTCGGGGATAGAGCTTGATATCTCAACACTCCCCCTCAAGCTCAAATCCATCTCACGTACACCAAGCAAGCTCCTAAATCTGCGAAGCTTCTCGGTACCCAATGCCTTCGTAAAGATATCAGCCACCTGCTCCTCAGTGCTGACATAGACAAGATCAATCTCACCAGCTAGAACCTTCTCTCTCACAAAGTGATAATGCACCTCAATGTGCTTCGTTCTAGCATGATAAACTGGGTTATTAGCAAGCATGATGCTGCTAATGTTGTCACAATGAATGACAACTGCTGCATGAACTGACTGTCCCATATCTGCAAGTAGCTTCCGTAACCAAGCTACCTCACATGCAGCCATTGCTGCACCCCTGTACTCAGCCTCTGTGCTCGACAAGGCAACTGTTGGCTGCTTCTTGCTGCTCCAACTGATGGCACCACTCCCAAGAGAAAACATAAAACCACTAGTAGATCTCCTGTCTGAGACACTACCAGCCCAGTCAGCATCTGTGTATCCATGTACCTGTAATGCACACCCAGCTTCATAAAACAGTCCATAATGCAATGTGGACTTCACATACCGCAGTATGCGCCTAGCCGCATCCAAATGTGGCTTCCTCGGTGCCTGCATAAACTGACTCACCAACCCCACAGCATAGCTCAAGTCTGGTCGGGTTATAGTCATGTAAATCAAGCTACCTACTATGCGCCTGTACATAGTAATATCTTCAAGAAGCTCACCTGTCTCTGCATTGAGCTTCACATTCTGCTCCAATGGAACAGAGATAGGCTTACAGCCTGTCATCCCATATTTGGACAGCATGTCCAAACCGTATTGCCTTTGCAACAGCCATATCCCACTCGAGGATCTAATAACCTCAATGCCCAAGAAGTAACGCAGCTCTCCCAAATCCTTCATCTCAAATTTCTGCTTCAACAGCAGCTTCACTTCATTAATGTCTGCATCACTATCACCTGTAATAATCAAGTCATCAACATAGATGACTATAAGCACAATCCCTCTGTTTGTCCTTTTCACATAAAGTGAGAAATCTGAATTGGAAATCTGAAATCCAATAGTGACAAGATATTGCCCTATCTTGTCTGACCATGCCCTTGGCGCCTGTTTTAAGCCATACAAGGCTTTGCGCAACCTGCATACAAAATCGGGATGTGCATTATCCTCATAACCTTCTGGCTGCATCATATAAACCTCTTCCTGCAAATCACCATGCAAGAAGGCATTTTTCACATCCATCTGATGCAAAGACCATCCCTTTGCAGCAGCCATAGCAATTACTGCTCTCACGGTTGCCATCCTTGCAACTGGGCTGAAAGTTTCCTCATAGTCAATTCCATATGTCTGTGCAAAACCTTTGGCAACCAATCTTGCCTTGTACCTGCTAACAGACCCATCAGCATTGTGCTTTACTTTGTAAACCCACTTGCAGCCAATAGCCTTCTTATCATGAGGCAAAGGCATCAAATCCCAAGTGTGGTTTGCATCCAAGGCAGCCATCTCTTCATCCATAGCTGCTTCCCAATTTTTATGCCCTGCTGCATCCTCAAAACATGTGGGCTCTGGCTCCTCTAGAACCTTGACCATATAAGCATAGTGATGTGCTGTATACCCATCATATCTCAGCCTGTCAACTGGATACTTAATACGAGTGGACCTCCGTACAACTGGATCAGTTGCAGGCGTCTTTAAATCATGCCTGCTTTTCCTTGCACCAGGTGTAACAACAGAAGGAATCCCAAGTTCCTCATCAAGGCTCATTTCAGAGCCGCTTGACTCTCCATCAACATGAGAGCTACCAGCAGACACATCAAACACTGGAGTATGGTCCACTTTTTCTTTTCCCTTATGTGATACCTGCACAACACTATCTGGACTGCCATGTGACGATTCACTAGATCTCAATCTCCCTGTCCATGCATTAGATCCACTAGTAGAGGACTCTCTGGGTCCACTCAAGGCTTGAGATTGCTGCTCTGCATTTATTGCAGCATTCCCATTTCCTGCATCTGCATCTCCTACCATAACAGTTGGTGCATACCAGCTGCTCATTTCATCAAAAACAACATCTCTGCTCACTTGCATTTTGCGGGTGGAAGGGTTATAACAGCAATACCCTTTCTGGTGCTGAGCATATCCAATAAAGATGCATTTTTCTGCCTTTGGATCCAACTTTGTTCTCTTCTCATCAGGAACATGAACATAAGCTATGCAACCAAATACCTTCAAGTGAGAAATATCTGGTTTTTGACCTGTATACATTTCTTCAGGCGTCATGCCATGGACAGCTGCAGTGGGGGTTCTGTTCATAATATAAACAGCAGTTGCTACTGCTTCAGCCCAAAAATAATCAGGCATGTTTTTCTCATTTAGGATCGCCCGTCCTACTTCTGCAATATGCCTGTTCTTCCTTTCTGCAACCCCATTCTGCTGAGGGGTAGACCTGCATGAGTACTTCCTTTGAATTCCCTGTTCTTTCAGATATTCACAAAATTCTTCTGAAAAGTACTCTCCCCCTCCATCAGATCTTAGCACTTTAATATGCACACCTTTCTCTTTTTCAACCATGGCCTTAAAAGCCTTGAAATGGCTGAACACTTCACTTTTGTGCTTCATAAAATAAATCCACACCTTCCTAGTGTAGTCATCAATAAACATCACATAATAATGGCATCCACCAATAGAAGCAGCTTTGGTTGTCCAAACATCTGAATGGATCACTTCCAAAGGTCTTCTGCTCACCTTAGCATTTTTGGGAAATGCATGTCTGGCCTGCTTACCCATTTGGCATGCTTCACATACCTTTTGCATTCCCTCAACTCTGAATTTAGGCAAACCTGCAACAATGTTTTTCGTTTGCATAGATTTCAGCCTTTGTATATTCACGTGCCCAATGCGCTTGTGCCATATCTCAATATCTGCAATGACACCTCTCCCATGCGCAAACATAGCAGCTTTCACCTCAGGCATATTAACATCCAAGGTGAACATTCTGCCATTTTTGTTGCCTTTCGCAACCAAGCGGCACTTATTTTTCAAGTCCTCAATGAAGCATCCATCAGGGTTAAATCTAACCTGCAGACCTTGCTCAACCATCTGGCCAACTGAAACCAGGTTCTTAGTGATTTTTGGAACATGAAGTACATCTGCCAAGTACTTTGTTTTGCCATCTTGCATAGCCAATGGCACTTTACCAACTTGCGTAATTGGGTGCGCAGTATCATCACCTGTTTCAACATAACCTGGCTTATCCAAATTTCTGACATCATGAAACCACTCACCATGACTGGTCATGTGGTTAGAGGCACCTGAATCAACATACCAAACATCATTGCAAGCTGCAGCATCTCCTGACATGGAGTTAACCATATGCTGCATCACAAAAAGGTGCTCATTTCTGTCGTCACCATGCCCACTTGATGATGCATAGTTGCTTTGCTGCAACTTCCCACTTTTGATGTCATTCTGCTTTTTATAGCATGTATTCTCCTTGTGTCCAGGCTTTCCACAATAATAGCATTCTGTGCTGCTATTTACTTGCTGGTTCCTTTGCCATGAACCACGGCCTCTTTGGCTCCCCCTGCCTCTAGAACTACCACGTCCTCCTCCATAGGACTGGTTTTCCTGTTGTTGCTGTTGGTTCTGATTTCCTGCACGGCCACCAGAACGGCCTCTTCCTCTACCCCTGCCTCTACCTGTATTCGAGTAGAAAGCAGTCTCTTGAGAAGTTGAGGTGGCTGAACCACCATTCCTTTGCTCTTCACTCAGCAAGAGAGCAATAAGTTCCTGAAAATCAGGAAATGTTTCACGGACTCCAATGGATGTCCGAAATTGTGCATAATCTTTCCCAAGACCATTCAAGGTCACGGACACTAAGTCCTCATCATCAACAGGTGCTCCAATGGAGGCAAGAGAATCTGCAAGGCCTTTCACCTTCAAGGAATACTCATTTATATTCATATTTTTCCTTTGCACATTGTGCAACTCCTGCTTTATCTGCATCTTTCGTGCTTTGGTATTTGTGCTATACAGCTTCACCAATGTATCCCATGCCTCCTTAGGCGTCTCTAGATCCTGTATATGCACAATCATAGAGTCTGAAATGCTAACGGACAGCCAATACAGGCATTTTCTGGCTTTTTCATGCCATTCTTTAAAGGCCTTCAATTCAGCAGGAGTGGGAGCAGCACCCAAAACTGGTTCTGCAGTTTCACCACTGATGTAATCCCAAACTCCCTTTCCCATAAAGAAGTTTGTCATCTTGAACTTCCATGCTTGGAAGTTATTCTTGTCAAGCTTCTCACTGACAATGGTAGACAGATTCTCAGACATTTTACAAATCACGAAATGCAACAGCAACCTGTAAACACAGCAAATGCCTCAGAAGGGCAAATAGCAAAACTTCTGCAAAGAGCCTCACAGGGGCAGATCTGCAACACTGACGAAAGTGGTATTTCACCACACAGTCACTTCCTCGTGACGATTTTGCATCAACAGGCAACAGGCATGAATATGCAACTCCCAATATCTCTGCACATAGGCATACGATGCAATTTCTGTGGCACCTTTCCACCGACTAGCCGCGCGATGGTCGCACAGCAAAAACAGGGCCTTTTTCTGAGTGCCTGCGAAGAACTTCCGCCTTCAAAACGGGCCCCGAAACGGCCCCAAATCAGAAAAATAAAGTCACCGAGGGCTTTGCCCTCGCCCGCAGCATATACTGCGCACTCGCCGCACCGCGAAGGGCCTCTCAATCTGAAGCAGTGCACCCCTGCACTTCTGGCTGTGCTACCTGCAGAGATTTGCTCCCAAACTCGAAATAGGAAGGCTACACTGGTCCTCTTACCAGGACACCACAAACTTGGCTAGCTTTCTTGAGCTCCTTACCACGAACAAGGCTCTGATACCATGTAAAGAAAGAGGGAGAGAGATAGGAGACTCAAGTTCAGCTTTCTTCACAACACACAAAAGAGAGAGGACACAAGGTTGGAGGGTGAAGCCTTTCTTCACTTTTGCACACAACAACAATACAATAGAAGAGGGAAATACCCTATATGTCAAAACCTAGAATACGTGGTTCATATGTGAACCCAAACCAAAAACATACGTGGTAGTCTAACTACACCACGAGTACAACTAACATAGGCGGTGACATAAATGATAGTCACCCAGGAGATATGTCGGGGATAGAGCTTGATATCTCAACAGTACGCAAGGTTGACCTACGATGCTTTAAGAGGATCCCCATGTGCTCTTTCATGTAATCCGAATTGAACTTCTAGTTTGGGGGGTTAGGATATTGTCTTTTCAATTCATTGATGACTACCTGCTTCTTTTGGTCATCTTGGTACTGCCAGTCAGTAGTTATGCCGTTCCTGAAGTGGTGGGGCCTCATGGTGGCCACCATCACTGCTGAGCTCTTTTTATTTTCTATTATCTTTGCAACAACCGTGATTTCATAGGATAGGTCCTCGATCGGGGGTAAGGAGGACTCATGGTAGTGGCAGAGTCAGAGCGAGTGGTGTTACTGTGCGAGCACTTACGAAGCGAGGAGTAGCAGTGGGAGTAGGAGAGGGCAAGGGACCTGAATGGTGATATTGGGTCTCGGGACCAAGTGGAGACCTGTAGGGATGTGAGTGTGCTGACTTGTCTACATCCCGAGTCAGCACAACATAAGCGACCCTTCCTACTCTTCCTTCCCTTATGATGGGCACGCCCGGGTGATGACCCCTCAGTCAAAGGGGCTAGAGGGGATGGCTGGACAGTAGGTCCAGCTGTTAGTATAGGAGAGGGATTTGCTGAGGTCTTATGGGATAGCAGAGAGAAGAATCTCGCTGCCTCTGCATCACTCATCTATGCGACAAACTCATCGGGACTCCCGACAAAGCCATGGGCTGCTAGCAAAGAAGTTCCCCGAGGGTTAGTCACAGTGCTACATCCGAGAGGAGTTGGGCCATGGGTAGTCGCAGGGGTAGGCCCTTGAGGTGTCACCTGAGTGGAATCAAAGTCATCTGGAGAGTAGAGGAAGCGGATAGACAATTAATTACTTAAGACAATTATGAGATTCTAACTCAAGAAATAATGAAAAGGCAATTAATCACTCGTGAAAATTATGAAATGACATCAACACGTAAAGGATAAATATGAAAGGACAATTATTTACTTAAGACAATTATGAAAAGCCAGTTTTGAAATGACAAATATTTATGAAAGACAAATGGAATCCAATAAGATTTTCATATATATATATAAAACAGAGACCAAACGTATGTCTCCAAAATTATGTAGATAAAAAATAAATGTCTCCAAAAGTATGCTTAAGCAAAATTTGTCTTCCAAAAATGCCAAAATGGTGGAGGGGGTCTACTACTCTACGTTACTGTCTAAGTTACTTTCCTCCTCCGCACTGCTAGGTGGGTCACTGGGGACCTCATCCTCCACCTCTTCTAATATGCAGTCATGCTCTTCAGTGATTATGTACTCACAATCCATGAATGCCTCCACACAATCCATATGCTTCATTCCATGTTACTCCCCATATTTGAGGCTCCACCGGTCATGGCAGTCTCTCAACCTACGAAGATCCATAGGTTGTGTCATGCATTCCTCAGTCGCTCCACTACCCTTCGGCTTGGACCCCACCCAGAAGCATGCACCCCCACGTTGTACTTCACCCAGTCACTATCTTGCGCAATCTTCTCTTTTACATGAGCTAGCAGAGAAGCTATGTCTATAATCCCTGTGACATGGGGAACCGGGTTGGGGTTTAGGGAGGACACCCGTGGGTGAGGGTGTGGTTGTTCCATTTAGAATCTGTTTGAAAAAAAAAGAACCAAATATGGCTAAGGAGCATGTGAAAAAAGAACCGAATACGACTAAGGAGAAGGAAATAAGCATATGCATATGAGGGAAAGCATATGCATAAGAGAAGGAGAAGCATAAGAGAAGGAAAAGAGAAGGAGAAGCATAAGAGAAGGAGGGGGGAAAAGAAGAGAAAGAAGAGGAGAAAAGAGATTGAAAGAGGGGAAAAGAACCAAATACGGCTAAGGAGCATGTGAAAAAAGAACCGAATACGACTAAGGAGAAGGAAATAAGCATATACATAAGAGGGAAAGCATATGCATAAGAGAAGGAGAAGCATAAGAGAAGGAAAAGAAGGAGAAGCATAAAAGAAGGAATAGGGGAAAAGAAGAGAAGCATAAGCATAAGAGAAGGAAAAACATATGCATAAGAGAAAAAGAGAGAAAGCATATGCTTATGCTTATGCATGAGCGTATGAGCATATGCTCATGCATAAGGATAAGCATAAGCATAGGCATAGGCATATGCTTATGAAAAGAGCATAAGCATACGAGAAGGAAGAGGGAAAAAGAGCATAAGCATAAGAGAAGGAAGAGGGGAAAAGAGATTGAAAGAGGGGAAAAAGAAGAGAAGGAAGAGGGGAAAAGAGATCGAAAGAGGGGAAAAAGAAGAGAGGAAAAGAGCATAAGCATAAGAGAAGGAAGAGGGAAAAAGAGCATAAGCATAAGAGAAGGAAGAGAGGAAAAGAGATTGAAAGAGGGAAAAAGAAGAGAAGGAAGAGGGGAAAAGAGATCGAAAGAGGGGAAAAAGAAGAGAGGAAAATAGCATAAGCATAAGAGAAGGAAGAGGGAAAAAGAGCATAAGCATAAGAGAAGGAAGAGGGGAAAAGAGATTGAAAGAGGGGAAAAAGAAGAGAGGAAAAGAAGAGAAGGAAGAGGGAAAAAAGAGATTGAAAGAGGGAAAAAAGGAGAGGGGAAAAGAGCATAAGAGAAAAAGAAAGAAAGCATATGCCTATGTTCATGCATGAGCATATGAGCATAAGAGAAAAAGAGAGAAAGCATATGCTTGTGCTTATGCATGAGAATATGAGCATATGCTCATGCATAAGCATAAGCATAGGCAAATACATATGCTTATGAAAAGAGGAGAAAAAGAGATTGAAGGAGAGGGGAAAAGAAGAGAAAGAAAGGAGAAGGAGAAGGAGACATATGCTTATGCTTATGCATGAGCATATGAGCATATGCTCATGCCTAAGCATAAGCATAGGCATAGGCATAGGCATATGCTTATGAAAAGAAGAAAGGAAGAGGGGAAAAGAGATTGAAAGAGGGGAAAAAGAAGAGGGGAAAAGAGCATAAGCATAAGAGAAGGAAAAGCATATGCATAAGAGAAAAAGAGAAAAAGCATGTGCTTATGCTTATGCATGAGCATATGAGGGAAAGAGGGGGGGGGAAGAGGGAGTAAAAGAGGAAAAGAGGGGAAGAAGAGGGAATAAGAGAAGAGAGGGAAAGAGAGGGTTCCTATGCCCATCATTGCAACTAGCGCTTAAGGCATTAGCTGTAGGCCAATTCAAATAACGGAAATAACAAAAGGAAAAAAGAGGAAGTACTTTCTTACCCGAGTCTTACCTGGAAAAGTCCCGTTCGATGTTTCATGGACTGGCCCTACAAAAAAGAGGAAACATATCATTTTTTTAGATAACTAGTTAGAGGAAGGAGGAGTTTGGAGAAGCAACTTTTTAAAGGGATTGGATTGAGGAGACAAGCCTAAGCCTACAAACAAAGAGAAAGCATAAGCCTACAAACAAGGAGAAAGAGGAGGAAGAGAAATACCAAAAAGAGAAGAGGTAAGTCTTCTTTCTTTCACCAAATCTCATTTTTTGTCCTTAACCTTTGAAAATCAAGCATGAAAATTAGCACATAAGCTTAGCAATACAAGGAGAAACATGCTTCAACACTCACAAAATGAAATCTCACAAAAAATGAACCTACATTGCTTAAAGAGACACCTTCTTGAAAAACTTCATTTCACACAAGCAGAGAGGGAGAAGGGTGGAGAGGGAGCACAAGTGTTGGGAGAGGGGCTGGGTAGGGGTGAGGAGTGTGGGGAATAGAGAGGAGGAAAGTGAGTTCATCGAATATAAGGTGGGAGGAGAGATTTTTGCTTTTCCCGCAATAGAGATGTGAAAGACGGTGTCGCACAGGGTTTCAAGTTTTAGCCCCCAGCGTCGCTATATAGCGACGTGTATATCCTAAAAGCGTCGCTATTTATTGTTAGAAGAGAAAAGGAGCTCATGGGTGGCTATTTTTTGGATCTTAATAGATTTCCTTGCAGCTCATGTTGTGATTTTGGAGGTGTGTAGATCGAAGGGACGAGTGGAAGCTTGTCAGATGATGCGCCAACACCCGGGAGTGCAGAGTGGCTTACAAAGAGGTTGTATTTTCATTGTACTCATTGCAAGCGAGAAGTACAACATCGTCGTATTGTCATGCGCCACTTGTGGATGTATAGGGAGGAGCCCAAACTAGTATCCACCGTTGGTGTTGCACATGGTGATAAATCATCGTCAGTAAGTCAATGCTATTTGAGTTCATGATTAATATTGCATACCATTATGACACGAAACCTTGAGACACGATCTTATATTTACACAAAATCTTGAGACAGCAGGATGAGGAGGGTGGCGAGGGTGCGCATATACCTTCACACTTTGAGCAAGACTATAGTCTCCCGGATGTGCCAGATGATGATGAGGGTATGGTGGACATGATGGATTCTATTTTTAGGGACACTACATCACATGTACACGTGATGTCCGAGTCTGAGGTCAATATGCGAGAGTTGCAATCAACACAGTTGTACGAGGGTGCTAGGATGTCTAAACTACGGGCTTGTCTCTCAATCTTGAATCTGCAAGCAAAGTATGGGTGGTTGGATACAAGTGTCTCGGCCTTAATGAGGTTAGCTCCCGCATTAATTCGACTCATTATTTGGATATTGTTTGTTTTGAGAATCATCATGTATGTTTGAGAATCATCATTATTTGAAGCCTATGTATGTTTGAATTATAATACGTTGCTCCAGAAGATGTTGCCTACACCAAATACCATGCTCGCGTCAAGAGATGAAGCAAAGAAGATGCTAACAATGGTGGGTATGGATTATGATACCATCCATGCTTGCCATAATGACTGTATCTCTTTCGTCATGAACATGGAGATTTGGCTAGTTGACTAAAGTGTGGGGAACAATGATATAGAGATGACTTGCAGGGTGAGCAGATACCGGTAAAGGTCTTGAGACACTTTCCCATCATTGCAAGAATACAACACATGTTCGGATGCAAATCCATAGCAGAGTTGATGACTTGGCATGCATCTCATTGGTCCACTGATGACACATTGAGGATTCCTGTAGATTATGTAGCTTGGAAGCACATAGATAATCAGTGGCTAGACTTTGCAAGAGAGCCACGCAACTTACATCTTGGGCTCACCATGGACGGCGTGAATCCTTTCGGGTTACACTTGACATCTTGGTCGACATGGCCAATAGTCTTGGTGAATTACAATATCCCACCATGGCTAACAATAAAGAAGGGACACCTCATGCTTATACTACTTGTGCCAGGGAAGTACAAGGCCAAAGATATGGATGTGTACATGGCACCTTTGATAGAGGAGTTACAGATCTTATGGAGAGGAGTGCGGGTCTTTGATATTTCCAAAGCTCCTAGACATACCAATGATATTTTGGTCATGGGTATCTTGATGTGGACCATGCATGACTACCTAGGATACGGAGAGTGTGTAGGTACGTGGTTGTGTCTTTACATGTATTATATAGGATTATGCTTTTATGACTCTCTTTCGCACGCATGTCTTATACTAACACATTCATGCACACGTGCATGACTTGTTACAAGTGGGTACTATGCTTGTCCTATTTGTGGATCGGGTTTGAAACCGCTTGCACGATACTCCAAGCATAAAATGTTTATGAAGGTCATGCTCGATACCTTCCACTAGACCATCTCACGCGTGGAGGTCAGCTTGATCCACCATCACCATATTTGAAGGCAAGTGACTGGATTCAGGCTTGGAGGGTGAATGGAGAGGAACCTCCTCGTGGTATGAAGAGGTTATCCATCTTTCATGAGCTTCCTTATTGGGGTCAGTTACAAATCAATCATCTCTTGGATCCCATGCATATCTTTAAGAATGTGGAGGCTACTATTTGGGCACACTTGGTTGGTTCCAAAGACTCAAGAGGAGTGCGAGAAGACTTGCATGCTATGAATAGGATGTCTCATTTGTGGCCCCAAGTGCGTGCTTCGGGAAAAGTTGTCCTCCTGAAAGCAACATGGATCCTCTCCAAGAGAGAGGAGGTAGCGGTCAAGGCAGACATTGCCTCTTTTCGAACACCCATAGGGTACATGCGTTGCTTGAAAGGAGCATTTTCAAAGGACAATATGCTTAGTGGGCTCAAGTCCCATGATTGGTGCAAGGTCTTATAGGTATTCTAAGCTATAGGATTAGTGTACCGATAATTGTGATGCATTAGTGTAATTATGATTATGTTATATTATTGACATGACTTCTTTGTTGCTTTGATAGTTCATCCTCTTAACTACAGTAAAAGGATGCTTACAACAAATGTTAGAAATGCTATATTCAAGATCAATGGTATTGTACGGTATGCTTACTATCAAATCACATTGATTGCATTTTCTTCAATTTAAGCTGAATAATCTATAGATTGATTATTATGAATATATCTTACATGGGCATGTGAAATAGGTGGATATCTCAAAAAGAGATCTCCATATCGAGCATCAAGAGGCTAGGGTGGAGTCCATCGAAGCCGTATGCTTCATTGAGAAGCACTTTCCCTCGAGGGCATTATGACAACTCAAGTGCACTTGCTTGTGTACATAGTTGATGAGGTGGCCATTGCAGGTACCGTTCATAATCGATGGATGTTTTTTCTCAAGCGGTTTATGAAAACTTTGAAGGAATTTGTAAGGCAACGAGCAAGACCAGAAGCAAGCATGGCAGAGGGATGGCTTGTGCAAGAGTCATTAGTATATATCACGGAGTTTCTTGCATCCATGGATCTCGATATGCCGCAAGCTTGGCATAACAAGGATGATGATCGCATCGTTGGTGACGTTCCCCAAGGAAAAGGGATTGAAAGAAAGATGAGCGAAGAGCAAATGAAGAAATTCAATAAGTTTTGTATCCTCTATAGCAAGGAGATGCATAAGTGGATTAAGAGATATGAAGCGGCCAAAGTAGAAAGAATAGTTGCAAGGAAGAGATTTAGAGTAACTTACAGGCGACCACAACCATATCCACGGGATCTCGCCCTTCTCCCCACTCACATGTTACTTGATTGGCTACAACTGGCTCTACATAAAACCAAATGCGATGGAGAGACAATAAACGAGCGCGAGCGAGAGTCATCATCTGGATGTATGATGCATGTAAGTTTCTTACCTCTTGACGTAATAAAGTAATAATTTGTGGCAATATACGCTATAAAATAGATGCATCTTCATTGTTTTAATTATGCTCTTTTGTATACAAAAAGTACAGTGCATTATGGTCATATGGATGACATTTTCGCGTGGAACGCATCGATTCAAAGAGAGTCACATATGATTGTGGAGTCATGGCTAACTTCACACAAGATAGCTGAGCAAGTGCTTCGGATACCAATCTTCTCTCCTCGCAACAATTAGATTATTATGGGACCATACGTGAAATCTATGAAATTAATTTCAAACGATTTAGTATTTTCATTCTTGATGTAAAATGGTTTAGAACTATTTACAAGGGTCCCCATGCGACAGTGAGAAAAGACAGTAGCGGTTTCTTTGCAATAGACTCCACCAAACTTTGGACTGATGAAAGTGATACTTTTGTTCTTCCCGAGCATTGTGAGCCGGTGCATACTAATGATTTAATTAATCAAAGGTTTCGTTTTTAAAGATGCATTGATACATGTACTTAAGCATAATTTCATACATATAATTGATGGCATTTGGCACCCATCTTCAATATAGGTGGTTTTTGATCCGAATCGTTCTGATCCAAGATGGTGGTACGTGATCCAAGTTGCACCACAAAGCAAGCAAATTTTTGAAGATAGAGATGTGGATATGGAGATGCCACTACCAATTGCCGGATCCAATTGATCCAGCTGGATCTAACAAAGAAGATGAAGATCACAATATGAGCCAAGAGGAAGATGCGCATCATGACATCGTACTGGAGATCATGATATTGAGGAACAAGACGACGATCATCAAGAATCACCACACTTTATTGAAGAAGATGATCAAGTCTTAGGTGAACGTATGATGCTAGAGTACGATGATGATATAGGAGATCAACTTGGTATAAAGTTAGAGATAGACTTGTTTGGCACGTTAGACTTAGCTCAAGATGAAGCCGTTGATGTAAATGCTCTTCATTGATTTTTTTCATCTCAAACTTGGACATGAATATATGAGCTTTAAACTTGATGTACATGCTCTTGTACATTTATTCTCTCAAAGGGTCAAATATGTATGAAAAGGAAAAAAATTTTGTCATTGGGAAAAACTATCTTTAAAGGTCGGTATGGGAAAAAACACTCTCTGTAAAACATCGCTATAGGAAAGAGTCTTAGTGTCGCTATATAACAACCATTCACAAGTCTAGTAAGTGTCACTATATAGCGACACTTAACTAATCCCGGGAGCTTTGATTATCGATGATTAGCATCCCGCACGCGCTAAACATCGATGCTTAAGCGTTGAAATAGGGCCCGTATGTAGTAGTGTCGATCCCTTGACGAACGAGGTGGCCTGATCCTCCTATTTCCTAATAAATGCTACTAATAGCTGAAGCTTTCCTCACAAAAAGGGTGCTTTGTAAGCCATTGAACATCCTTGTGTACTTCTCGACGAGCAATTCTATGATTCTTCTCCTTGAACGCCATCTGAGAAAATCTAGCTGCAAGCCGAAACAACAAGACAAAAGCACTAAAGATCTCAAGAAAGAGACAAAAGCCCCAACCCTAAGTCAAGATTTAGAGTCTTCATCAAACACTAACTTCTAACTTTAACCTCTAACTAATTAAGTTAAATTGACCAAACGCAAAGAAAAACGTGGGATGGATCTGATTAGCAAATACTAATCAGGCTCATCCCTAAGGATCCTTGAGGCTTGAAGGGCCGAAAACCACTAAGGCCCTTGGAAGAGTAGCTAAGAAGCTAAACAACTTAACAAACGTAAAACTACATTTATAATCCGTCAACTTGACCAACTACACATGAAAACCCATAAGGCCCATCTTTGGACCCCAAATACAAACCATGCACTGCTAGCTAGCACTACCTCCTACTCGGCACAATCAAGTCGCTATGGGAGGCTGACCAATGACTGTTCACACCACTTTTTCTCAGTAGTGACCAACGATTGCTTATGGACTGTCATGTAGTCTTATATGCAACTCTAGAGCATGGAGGAACACATAGTACAAATTCTTGCAAGCCAGGTAGGGAGCTCTTTTGAGCAAATGTGAACAAGGCTCAATGGTCATATCTCCTAATATAACTTCATTCATTCATATCTCCTAAGATAACTTCATTCATTCCCTTTGCATTTGTAATTCTTGTAGATGCATCCTCTTTGAAATTCCATGTCTTGATTTAGAGGATCTTGTAGCACTAGCTTGCATACTAGTTTTATTTTGTTGTTCTCCAAGGATCTTTGAGCATGTGGAATTGAAGAGTATGTTGTTTGGTACATAGGAAGACAACAACTCCACTCAAGATGATCTCACATTTTGCAACTTATATCTAGCTCTTTGCAGATGACATATCTTTGAAGATGTGATATTTATTTCCACATCAACCTTCCAATACTCTAGAAGAGGTGGTTGGTACAAGATATTATGATCCACCCAATCAACATTAGCACAAAACACATCCATTGGGGATTGGGGCTTTGGTCTACATGGCCCAAATGATGCCTCTCAAAGAAGAAACAAGGAGCCACTACCCCTTATGCCCTTAGTTTAATAAACGAATCGCTCTTGATCTTCTCATCTATGAGTCCAAAGCACTTAACCTTTGAAGGGAATGGTGTTCTTCGTATTTTTCACATAGAGCAGTTGAACTTTTTCTCTATGATTTTAAGAAACTCCTTCTATTTTGTGAGACCTTAGTTTTTCATCATTCTCTATGATGCCAAGAACCTCCTTTTATTTTGTGAGACCCTAGTTTTTCATCATTTAATGCTAGTTGCACTTCTCCTACTGGGTACCTTTTTCTTCATTGTGTGAAGCTTTGTTTTTGGCTTGCCGTAAGGTAGGCTATATTGACGTTTTTGGCCTTAAGAAGCTAATTTAAAAAATATTTCTAGCTTTTTTTGTGATTCGTTGAGTCTCCACTTTTTCTTCGCCCTTTCTCTCTTGCTTCTATTTTGGTCCCCCTTTTTCTTGGCTGCTTAATGTCGTTCCAACTTTTCCTCCTTCTTTTCCTCTTTCCTATTGCGAATCCCTTCACGATGACAAGCCACTTGAACGAGGTACAACTTGTTAAGACACTATTCAAAAAAGTTTGTTAGAATTTTTTTTAAGAACATATCCCCTCTACTCTATATCACTTGGTAAACTAGCAATAAATGGTTCAGTATTGGCGTGGTGGCTTCTTCGTGGGGACGTGTCAATGGATAGAGATCGTCAACACGAGGGTCAATGGGGGAGGGGGGGGGGCGCCAAGGGGGACCGGGTGGACTTTTGACTTAAAACGCTCGCCGCCAAAAGTTATATACGAAATCTTCAACAGGCGTGTCATCTTCTTCATTTTGAGAATGGCTTCTGCCGTCCTGCTTTCTTTTTTTTGGCTGCCCTTTCTTGCTGCAACCCCTAGCCACCATGCCTGTCTACTCAACGAGCAATCCCTTGCCACCATGCCTGCACAACGTCTACCGCTCTTGGAGGATCCGACTATTCTAGGTTTAATTGCCTCTCTACCGGAATTGGTATGTGTGATCGGTAATCTGTTGATACAAATTGTTGCTTATCCTCTTTCAAAATGGAACTCTCTCTCTCTCTCTCTCACACACACACACACACACACACACACACACACTAGCGCTTCTACGCAAGCTACTTCAAGCATCTTTTTAGCATATATACTTAAGCGAACAAACTTTCACAACTCATCCCATTTTTTTTCTTTGAAACATGCATGCTTGGCAATTCCTGTTGAAAGTACTTGCTTGCAAATGCTTCACTAGTTTGTTGTTTTGCCAGAGTATCCTGCATTCCGCAATCGCAGCTGCGGGCTTGGATACTGACCTTGCGAATGTCACCACTGAGCTCACACTATTTGCGCCAACCAATCATGCTTTCCAGGATGTGCTCGGAAAGCGCACTCTTACATGTGTTCAAAATTACTACTTGGCGAAGCCTTGTTCGTCGCCCCAAGAACTCTTGCTCTCAACAAACTTGAGGCAATTGCTGCTCAATCACGGTCTGTCCTTTGCCTTCTACATCTTTTTCCCTTTGTACTTTCTGCCCTTCGCTCATCTTTTCTCTATCTGTCATAAAATGGTTGCTGAAGGTTTCCCCCCTCTCTTACAGTAGTGGATGGGGGATTCCTACTGAGATCGTTGGAAAACGGAGACAGACTGCAATTCGCAGGAGACGCAATTGAGCAGGTGCAGGAAGAAAAGAACTGCCGGATTGAGAATGCTATTAGAAATATAGATTTTAAGAAATTGTTTTATAGGAGCATAATTAGGCGCGTGTGTTCTCTCAATTGATTTGAATGTAGGTCCAGTATGTGTTCTTGGTCTAGAGGTAAACAATGAGCTTACTACACTGGCTGTTAATCAAGCACGACTTACACTTGAAAGAAAATCAAAGAGAGAACTTTGAGGAACTGAAGCGAACTAAGTGTACAATAGGAATGAGGAATTGAAAAGGCAAGAAGCGTTGCTTTGTGCTTGCCATTTTTAGCTCCTTTGAATCATTGAGATTTCTCGCCAAGTATTTTATGGCCCTAATTTATTGAGATTCTCTAAAGGGAGCCTATTTGAAAATCTCTTGGCATCTTCTAAATGATTTCCCATCACCACACTCAATCAAATGTCTCACAAACTCATCTGTTCACCGTGCTTATAGCGGGTTTACAATGCTTTTATCCACGATAAACTTTGCCCTCAACAAATTCGTGCAGAAACTAGCGTTTTGTGATGACATATTTTGTCAATTTGCTTGTCATCCTTCCGTCCACTAGTTGCATGAAATCTGCCTTAAACAAAATTGCTTGATTTATATATTTTTCTAGTGGCTGGACATATGGCAACATGGTTTGCTTCCGTTGATGACAGGGTGGCTGTACTTTGTCGTTGGGAGCCAGTTTTGTTAAACAAGAAAGCAGATCTTGATAAGCTGATTCATCTTCTCAAGAGAGGGGAGAGAGACGCTTGGTTGACACAATTTTTGTGTTTTGGGAGGAGTAAAGCTTCCCCAACCCCTTTCCATTTACAGTCAATGCTGGCTGAAACCAGGGGGAAGGCTTTGGGCATGAAGCACTGAGCTACTTCAGTTGAAGGCCTTATAAAGCCTTCATAGTGGCTTATTACACTACTCAAAGGAGGCGTGAGGCCTCAAAGTGAATTCATGAAAGCAGCAACTTTGGGGTTGGAAACAAGTCTGGGGGCCTGAAAGGCATGCATGGTGACGACTTCATCATCTTTCACCCTCTCTATCTTTGTCTCTGTTTCTCTTTGTCTCTCTCTTTCTCTTTATCCCTCTCGTTTGCCTCTCCTTTTTCTTTGTATTAGTATGACTTCGACCATTCAGTAGGTCGCATCTATGGTAGCGATTGGTCTCTTTCCTGGAGGACGTGTTAATCCTTGCAGCCTGAGTAAGTACAGCATGGGTTCCAACTTGATGGATGTGCTTACCTCATCTACGTCATCGTTGTTATCTTCTGGCCATTTAATACTTGGGACTGCTGCCTTAATCTGTATAAAACAAGTCTTCCTCCTTGTACCAGCCATTGGGTAGCCCCCCAATCATTTAAGTACATTATCTACATGGCCTTGTGTTCTTAATCTCTTTGTCGACCTTCATATCCACCTCTGGAGTAACCTATCTTTATGGACTTTGCATTCATCATATCCTTGATTGTACAAATCAATCAATTGAGGGGTAGGGGGAGATGCCTTGCATGTTTGCATTACATCATCGGCCACTGCTTGCTTGCCAGTGCCTCTTCAGACCTTGGATCGCTGCTGTGCAAAGGGAGTAGTGGAGGGAGCTGAGGAGCAGAGGCACTGCTAAGCAGCACTGCTGTGCGAAGAAGGAAGCGGAGGGAGGTGCTGAGGCGGCGGTGCTGCTGCTGTGCATAGGGAAGAGCTGAGGTAGCTGAGAGAGAGAGAGAGAGTTTTTATTAAAGTCTTCGGAAGACCGATGGGTCTATGAGACTGATAGAAAACTTGATACAAACAAGCAGAAAGGGTGGAGCCACTAAAACGGGCATTATCACCCATGCTGACTGTTAAGTCCTAGGTAAAACATAGTTGTATCATTAGTGATGACATCATCATCATCCTCATCATCATCAGCTTAATCGCTATCATCATGTCAATTGTCGTCACCAGGTCAGGCCAATGCAGCACAATGTGGGGACCTCACAAGGGTGTAAGAAGTCAGGGGAGAATTGAAGGGGGGTGAGGTTGTGCTAATGTGTAGTAATGATGGAGAGCTGGCGACCGTCGATGAGTGTTGCCTACCTCGGTCTCCTAGCCGTGGCTCTGCTCCTGACAAGGGCTATGGTAATCCCTGTGGGTCGTGTCCCATGTTTGAACATGGATGGGAGGTTGCCCAGTGTGATCCGCGTGTCTCTCCACTACCGAGCACAACGCGACTCAGTCTCTAGATCTTTGTTGCGCATGCTATCTGTGACTGTACGGTCCGTGTGGTTCGACTGAAAGAACTCCGTGATCTTGATCTAGGATGGGTCGGATGGTAAGCCCAAGGTCTGTCTCGATGTCCGGAGTAAAAACTATCGGTGTCGAACTGCCTCATGAATGAAGGCGGCGAGGCACCCTTGGTCTGGATATGAGAGAAGCTTGGAGAGGGGTTCGAAACCATCCCTAAAGAGATAGTGATATCGACCGCGGATCTCGTAGTATACGGGGCATTCGAGTGCGAAATGCTCCTCTTACTCAACCTCTTGCCGATCACATAACATGCATAGGTGGCTCTCCCTGGGTATCCCCTCAGCTCGTCCACTCTCGATATGGAGTCGATGTGATGAGACTCGAAACTATCCGATAGAGATTCTCAGTGAATGTGGTAAGTGGATCCGAGTGTACTCTAGCAAGACAATGAAGCCCTTCTCAGAGATGTGTAGGCAGTGGTCTCTGTAGAAGCTGAGCTTCATTGGAAGCTCTCTCGGTTCCAACCAGGTCTTGAATGTGTGTAGCTGTAGGAGATCCTCTCGAATGACTTGGTTGACCTTGTGGTACCGAAGTGGGATAGATGGAGCTCGTTTCATCCATCCGCGAGGCCCATCGACGAGGATAAGGCGAGCCGTGGCAGCCTACGTCGCCCCGATGTGCAAGATCCGTATTGTCTGACGCAGTGTAGATAAGTAATGGTCTGAAATGTTGCATCTAACTGTAGTGGAAAACTCGGCCTGAATGATATGATGCGGCACCGATGGCTTGCCTTGGATCATCCATGAGAACAAGAGAATCTGTAGTTGCTCTACTCGAGCCCACTTTGTGTCCGAGAGGTCTGGCCCCCAACAAGGGCCACCGTACATGCCTGTTGGTCTAACCAAGGAATCAAAGAGAAGTGCCTTGGTTCAAGGGTCTTGGAAGTGTGAGTGGAAGCACTATCTCTCCAGTCGGGCAAGTGAGACGTAGCCCTTGCCCAAGCGGGCTTGCATCGCTGGTCTCATTGTGAAAATCGGCTAGAGAAGACAACTCTTAGGTAAGTGTACGAGGAGATAATCTCAACCGCTGACCCATCGAATGTGAATTGGTCCCTATGCATGGCTGCTCAAGATGTGTTGAAGATCATAACCTTGGTCTTACCAAGGTTGATCTTCAAATCATGTGATGCACAAAAAGCTTGCAATGCATCCAAATGTCTCTGAAGGCCCTCGACGGAGGAGGATATCAATACTACGTCATTTGCGTACAAGAGGATCTGAATCAGAGTACCGGCGAGAGAGCAGCCAGCCCCCCCTAGTACCCCCATGAAGATCTCTAGCTCATCTATGTAGAGGCCAAACAAGGTTGGTGATAGTGGACAACCTTGTTTGACCCCGATGGTGCTCATAATCTCCTCTGCCCGGTCCCTGTCCGACTCTCTCATAAAGCGTCATAACAGCCCATGTGATCTTCGGGTCATACCCCAACTCTTGCAAGTGCCTGGTGAGGCGAGCCCGTGGGACCGTGTCAAAGGCTTTGCGGAAGTCCACAAAGCAACAGTATACCTTCTGCTTCCGTGACCTGGCCTCCTCTATGCCACTCCTGAGTGTCAGAACGTGATCCATCATCCTGTGGTCGCGCCGGAATCCTGCCTATCCCTCTACCTTGAGTCCCTGCATCTCTGCAAACCGGCTGACCTCTATGTCAAGTAGTGATGCATGAATCTTGGACATGGCATGTCCAATCATAATGGTCCTGTAGTTTTTCGGACTCATAAGATCCCGTGCCTTGTGAATAGGTGTGTGAGTGTAAAGAGTCCATGTGTGTGGAAAGCCAAGACGAACTGATGCATGAATCTTGGACATGGCATGTCCAATCATAATGGTCCTGTAGTTTTTCGGACTCATGGGATCCCCTGCCTTGTGAATAGGTGTGTGAGTGTAAAGAGTCCATGCGTGTGGAAAGCCAAGGCGAACTGTTTCATTGAATAGCTTTGCTAAGAACAGGGCTAGGATTTCAATCCCATATGCAATAACCAACTAAGAAATGCATAGGTGTTCAAGAAAGAAACAATTACCAGTAGTTGACTACCTAGTGTTATATTCACAAGCCCAATCTGAAGTATTGTAAGTAAATGCAAGTTACACCCTGGGAAGTAGCAAACCAAGAGACCAAGTACCTTGTACGTATTTGAACACAAACTTTGCATCCTTGACACCACCTCTGGTGAACAGAGTGCAAGTGGTGGGCGGGGTGAATGTGAGAGATCTAGGGCGGGGGGGGCTCCCATCATACAAGCCTTACACTCCTCATCATACAAGTTGTGGGCGAAGAGCCTTACACTCCTCATCGTACCAATTGTTGCAGGGCACAGAACCAAGAGATAGAGGCTTAGTGGAGCGTGTGGTATACCGGAAAGCGTGTAGGGCAGCCTCGTGGAGTGAGCTGCTAATCAGGGCAGCAAAATCCTCTAGTAACGGTATGTGATATATATATATATATATAGAGAGAGAGAGAGAGAGAGAGAGAGAGAGAGAGAGAGAGAGATTAACGTCCTCAGGAGGCCTCATGAGCCTATGGGACAAAGTACAACAAATGGAAAGGAACTCATACAAGCCACAAAGGGCTGAAGCAAAGGGCGCGCTAGGGCCCTTGTTGAGTGCTATGCTAAGCTAAGCTATATAGCTCAAAACCACAAGTACAAAAGATTGGAGTTGATAAACTGAGAAGTTGAGACTCAGCAGCCAAAACCCGGAACCGTGGTGGCTCTTCTGTGGGTTGCTAAGATATCCCTGATCCGCGTCTATCAGCTGTGGGGTGGAGGGTGTGGTCTCCTCGACCTCTATATCGGAAGAGCTATATCAAGAGTGACGCCTCGTCTTGGGCGATCTCCTTAAGGAGGGCAGGGGTGGGTCGGTGGACCTTGATCATGCGTGCTCTGTTTACTCTTTGTGTCGTGTGTGGACTTTACTCCCCTAGCTCGGTAGCACCATGTCGTCTCTCCCCGGTAATCCGTGCTGCTCGCATGTCTGTTAACTCCTCCTATAGCCCTCTGTGGCCTGGAGTAGACTTGAATACATAGAAATCCATGACATGTCACTGTGATTGATCTGACTCAGCCTCCTGGGGTGCTATCAGTGCTTGTTGCTGTCTGATATGTCGTAGTAGCGTCTCTTTGTGTTGTCGTATCTCGATCAAGGAAGGCCCATGCAAACCCAGTCATGGAAGTGGATCAAGTGGGGGAGTGGGTCAGCCATTCCCTTCCTGAAAGAGGCAGTGATAGCGTCCCCGGATCTCATAGTAGGCTGGGCAGACACACAAGAAATGCTCCTCTGTTTCAACTGTCTCAAGTGTGCATAACCTGCAGATCCGTTGCGTCTCCTTGCACACACTTTTTTTTTAGTGAAAGCCAGGATTGTTTATATTACAAGAATAGCCACCTCAAAACGAGGCACTGTCAAATACATCAGCTGAAAATCTCTGTATATGCCAAATATACATCATGATCTATGTATCGATTCTGCAAGCAATCAAAGAAAGATCTTTGCAGAGAACGTTTGAAGAAAGCAAACAAAGAGAATGTGGGATCACCGAAGACTTTACAATTCCTGTCTATCCAGAAAGTCCAGAGTGCCCAATAACGAACCCAAACAAAGAAAAGATCAAAATCTTGTGTGTGCGGATGAAATCCAAAGAACTAGAAAGACTTCCCAAAAGTAACAGTCGGGAATCTCACTCTCAGACGCTACCGAAGAAGATCCAATAACTCACGGGAGCACAGGCAAAGCCAGAACGAATGAAGCATAGTCTCCTGAGAAGTCAAACATTGCTAGCAGCTGTCCAGATGGAAAAACTCCCAGAAGTACACACTTTTTTTTATAGTGAGAACAAATATTTTATTGCTATGAAATAATTACATTCATAGGTACTCCAAAAGCGGAGTAACTACTACTCAACCAAAAATCATAAACATCATGATCAATCAAATGAGTCTGAAAGCAATCATAAAACGATTGCCGCAGAGATCGTTTGAAAAAAACGAAAGATGATAAAGTAGGATCATCAAAGACTCTTATGATTTCTGTCCATCCATAGAGTCCAAAGTGCCCAGTAGCGCACCCAAACAAAAAATAAAATCAAAACCCTGTCTAGCGGCATGAAAACCAAATAACCAGAAGAACCTGCCAAAAGTAATAGTAGGAAATCTCGCTCGAAGCCCTGACGAATGAGAGCGAGGAAATCACAAGTATGTGGACAGTGCCAGAAATGTGAGGCACAGATTCAACAGAATGTAGACATCGGTGGCAAACAGCCAGGGCAATATGTCTATGCGTGAGTAACTGTCCAGATGGAAAAATACCAAGGAGGACTCGCCAGAGGAAAAGCTGTTGCCGAAGAGGGACTTTATAATGCCAAAGGAGATGCAGCCGCTTTCTCCACCACTTTGATGGGCGATCCATATGCCAAACAGAATTGGCTCTGTCAGAAACCCAAATTGGAGGTAACAACACTTTATACAGAGGAGGCACTGTGATATGTGATAGCTTCAAAGGACGGGCTAAAGAAGAGGAAGAATGGAGAGTCCAATCCTCAAGCCTATCCTGAAGTTCCAAACGAGGTACCGACAAGAAAGGTTGAAGCATTTCTGAAATTTTGTGCCATAAAGGACGATAATGAGCTCCCAAACCATACTTGCTAGCAGCCGCAGAAAAAGATAAAAGAGTGCCATCATCTTGAAGCACATCCGCCACAGAAGCAATACCTTTGAAAGATATAAAATAAGAACGCCTGGGTTCTTGTATAGCCAAAGGAGGGTGGAATACTTCGGACCAATAAATATTCTCAGCCCTCAAGGAATTTCCCAACAAAGAATCCTTGCCATTCCATTCCAAGTGGGATAAAATATGCTTCCAATCAAGAAGCAAATGAGAGACAAAAGGGCAGCCTTTGATCTTGCCCTGAATAGAGCCAAATAGAAAATCCCATTGTGTAGGCTGCCAATGCCCAAAAGCAGAAGTATCAATATGCAACAAAAGAGAGCGGATCATGAAAGCCCAAGGCTGATCCTCTTGCATAAACTGCAACATCATTTTCCCCCTGTGAGCAAGTATATGCACTTGAATATTGAGTATGTTTAAACCCACTTGCATCTTTGGAGAACAGAGACGATGCATAGAGAGTAATCTGAGACCTTTCTTGCCATTTTTTGTACGCCAAAAAATCTCCATGATAGCAGACATAAAGGAAACCAGATCTGCCTCAGTAAACATAATGAGGGACAGATAGAATTGTATGTATGCTATCAAAATGGATTGCGTTATTCGCAAACGAACATGTAATGGCAAAGTTGCAAGCTTCCAATATTCAAGTTTTTTCCTCAGCTTTGTGAGCACCCAATCAGTTTGTTGAGAACGAGTGAGCCCCCAACCTAGAGGACAGCTAAGATGTCGAATCAATTGAGAAGGTGGAACAATTTCCCCAGGCCACAAAAGACTATGCCAATCTTTAGCATGTAACGGCAATAGCTTGGATTTCTGAAAATTCACATGAAAACCAGTAGCTGTGTCTTATGTGGAAAGAGCTTGCATAATCAAGGAGAGATCACTCTGAGTATGAAAGAATCATCAGCATATGCTTGAGCGATCATGCTACGGCTGCTAGGAATTTCCAATCCATGCAACATGCCAGTGTCCAAAAGGTGCTCCATATATTGAAGCATGGGTTGAGTGGCTATGGCAAATAGTAAAGCACTGAGGGGATAGCCTTGCCGAACAGAATAACCAAGAGTCTAGGTTGTAGAAATATTCCGTGAAAGTATGCAGGCAGCTTTACTATCTTGATATAGCGAATTGATAACTTGCTGCATTTTTGTGCCAAATCCCAAGGCCTGCATTGTTTGTGAAATACAGTCCCACTGAACAGTATCAAAAGCTTTGGCAATATCAACTTGCAATAGCAAAACATCTTGCTGCATATATTTGGCATATTCTATTCCAACATAGGCATTAGCAATGTTGTCTGTGATATGCCTACATGGAACAAAACCATATCGTGCAGGATGCAATCATCAATGCAAATAGCCTTTTATCCGATCAACAATCATTTTGGTAGTAAATTTGTAAATAACTGGCATAAGCGTGATAGGTCTCCAATTAGCCAAAGATTCACAGATTTGCTTTTTTGGAAGGAGTTTAACAAGACCTCTCTTCCATGTGTCTGGCATTTTCTGATTTGCCAAGCAGAATTCACCATATGCAGCAAAGTATGCTTCAAAAGAGGTCAATATTCTTTAAAAAACTGAACTTTAAGACCATCCCATCCTGGAAATTTCCATCTACCACAGGATTTGATTGCATCTGACAATTCCCTTTCAGTAAAAGGTTCCTCCAATTTCAAAGCCTGAGTAGTGGAGATAATAGGAGAAACATGTTGTAAAAGCAAATTTCTTGCAAACAAAACCTGCTGTGAAGGAGGATCTGCATAACCAAACTGCTGAGAGAGATGATGTACACAAACAGAAGCAAGCTGTGACTGTGATGTAGTCCATGAACCATCAGACATAAGCACCCTGCAAATGTTGTTTTTAATCTCTTCTGATGCAAGCTTTTAAAAAATTGTTTGGAAGAACAGCCTTTATCTGTGAAAGCTCTTTGTCTTGCTGTGGTCTCTCATATAGCAAGTTTCCTGTGATCATTGATTTGGAGACAATGTTTAGCTTGGCATAGTGTTGTTTGCTCATGCAAGAACAAAGGACGAAAGTGATTGAGTTCAGTGAGGTCTTGGCAAGTCAATTTAGCCTGAGCAACAGTTTCCCTCATAGTCTTCATGTAAGACTTGCCATAACCTCTAATTACAACTTGCATTTTGGAAACAAAAGAATCCCATGCATTATCAATATCAAAGTGGCTCTGAGAAGACAGAGATTGATAGGCATTAGCAACCATTGCCTTGAAAGTAACATGCTGCAAATAGCTATTGTTCACAATCAGATGTTGCCTTTGAGGTAGTCTATCATCTGGGATATCATGACAAGATAGCCTCAACCATAACGGTGCATGATCTGAATGCACAAAGGCATAGTCAACCCACATTTTGCATGTAAAATCATCATTTTGTTGCGGGGCTATGCTATACCAGCAATCCAGAGGTGCCTGGTAAGAAGAAAGGACATTATGTTGAAAAGTGTATCCAGGTGTCAAAGTTTGCAATTCCTTCCAAAGATCAACCAAATCAAGATGAATCAGTAATTGAGACCATGCATGCCTTTCAGAGGTTAACATATGAGTATTTCGTGATGTATTGTCACCCTGTTGCGGGGCATTATTGAAATCCCCACATATAAAGGCATGATATCTCCATGGATATCGGTGCATGGCATCCCAAATTGCACTTCTATCCCGAGAAGATTGAGGTGCATATACAGAAGCAAATTCAAACACCTCGCCTTGAATGATGCATTGAAGAATAATCCATCTACCTGTATCCACTTTGTTCCTACAATTTGTGTGTCAGTCCTTTGCTTGAGATGTTGGGTCACAGGCTCCAGGTCACGGTCATGTCGAGGCCTTGTCTCGTGGGGGTCCCATGTGATCTGGCTGAAAGAACTCCGTGTTAGAGCTCTGAGACGGATTAGCCAAGGAAGAAGTCTGCTCTTGTCTGGTGTCTAAGTGCCTCATGAATGAAACCTGCCAAACACCGCTGGTCTGGGTAGGAGAGAAAACGGGCCAAAATCCCACAGCTATCTCTGAAGAGGCAGTAGAAACGCCCTAAACAGGACACTTGAAGATGAAATGCTCTTCTTTTTCAACCTCCTGCATGTCACACAGTGTGCATATGCGCCTCTCCCTAGGAATGAATGGATGAGGGCTAAGAGTTGCCTTTTATAGGTCCCTTGGGCCCTAAAACTGGCTGACCCATGCTTGGCTGCACCGACCTGCACCGACTCCCTGCTACAGCCCACCGCACATGGCACCCTTGCTGACGTGGTGTGACTATTGCTTTTGACTGTGCTGGTTGACGTGGCTTATCTGCATGGCTGAATGATGTGGTAGCCTGCTGACATGGCTACCTGCATGCCAGCTTGCTAAAGTGGCTGCTTGTGTGGCCTGTTGATGTGGTTGCCTGCTCTGACATAGTAGTCCAGCATGCCACGGGCTGAGGATGCCCGTGACAAACTGCTAGGCACTCTATAGGGTGCATACACCTACAGCAATGCTTCTAACCAAGTGGCGTCTTCTTGATTTTGGCCATTTTGTGTAGCAAAAGTAGCGTTTTAACAAAGTTGCCTTCTCATTGCTCAATGTCACAATCCCTTGTATCCTTGCATGTTCATCTTCACACTGGACAAACACTCGAGGCGAATTATTTTTGTGCAAGTTCTTCAGTCAAGCTTTGCATACCCACTTCAAGCCTTCTAATTTCCACTTGCACTTGAGGAGTTGAAGCCTTGCAATGTGGCTTTGCAGCTAATGTGCTTGCAATAACCAACCAGTTCATTTTCAACCATCCCTCATAAATTGGACAAAACTTGAGACATTTGTAAATGTAGTGGTTTTTACAAGTTAATGGGCACAACAATACTCCATAATCAATACGCTGATGCATTATTGGTTTACCGCATACTCACACGGAACTTTCAATTTGAAGAGAGCATTCTCACTTTTTGTTGGTTATATCCTCCAATGGAGCCATGGAAAAGGATCTCGAAGTTGAAGGCTTAAAGCAATAAATATTTGCAATGGGAAAAGGAAAAAGGAAAATGGGAAAAAGGATCGTTGGGTTGGAAAATGATTTACGTGCGTAAGAATACTTTGAGCATCATTTTGACAAAGTTTGAAGTTTTGGTTTTTTTTGCAAGTAGCACTATACACAAGATACTTTTTGAAGAGAATGGGTTGCACTTTTTGGATTTTGGGAGCCCTGGGGGGGGGGGGAGGGGGGGTGCACTCTTTGGATTTGGGGACCACAAAGTGTGAGCAGCAGAATTTTCGGATTTGGAGTCCACAAAGGATAGACTGAGGATGACTTGCTAGGCCTAGAAATGGGACCCTCTGTTCTGTCCTTCATTTTTTTTCCTAGTCAAATTCTTTATGAGGCCTTTTTCAGTCCAAATCTCTTTGAATGAAGTTTTACGGAGATCCTTTGTCCTTCAAATTCTGGAAAGAAAGTTACTGTTTGAAGTTCTCTGAAGATTTGCTTGGTCTCTTTTGTCCTAGTAAAATACTGGTCAATACAGGACAAATGTGTCTTTGTTTTACTGTTGAAGTTGCTGAACAAAGGAAAATACATTAATTGTAAGCATTATGCATTTCAGGTGGAAAGAGAAAAAGGAGAGACGTATATTGGAAAGTCATTAGTGACAACAGCAGACATAAAAACTGAGAACGGTATTGTGCATATGATAAATGGTGTGCTGGGAAGCATTGATCCCGTCACACTTTTGTCATCAGATATTTCCATTAATGCCTCTGCTGTAGAATCAGCAATGAAATTGGGTGATGTTGACATTTTCAACACCTCCAAGGTGCCTATCTGTCAAGCCCAACATGTGTGTATGTACAGATCACTTTTGCATTGATTTTACATCGTGGTTGACACTGAATGTTCTTGAAGACTAACAAGTTCCTCGACTTTGAACATGTTGACTGTCTGATGATAGAGAAATGAAATGGCTGAGGGCGCCCAACTGATGAACATCCCAGGATTTCAAGCAAACAGAGGCTTGGTTGCTTTTCCAGATGGAGGCCTTTATGATCCATCCATCCTCACTTTTGATCCTAGCATGAACACAAAACCGTTTTGCTCTTCAGATCGCAGGTTCAACTATCCAATTCTCAACAGTGTGAAACGCCCTGCCAAAGATGAAGATATTGCCTTCATGACTGTATGTTCAGTTTTCATACTCATCATGCCTCCATTGAACTGAGTTTTGGTTATACTCATTGAAAGTTCCATTTGCAATAAAGAGATTGACTTCTTGAGGACTGTTTTTCTGCAAATAGAGGCCTACTTTTTGCACTTCTCTATGCATCATTGTGTTCATATATGCACTGCATGTAAGGAGAAGCATACCCGGCTGTGAAAAAGGGCTTCTGAAAATTTTTTATAGGCATGACTATTCAAATTTTCAGTTGTTCTACCTTGCAGACACTGGACTTTTCATGCTCTGCACCTATGAATCTTCCTTGCAGACTCTGGACTTCTCTGTGCTCTGCACCTATCAATCGTCCTATACATGTGTCAAACAAGGGGAGAAAATCTATTTTTGAAGGAATAATGGTCTTTCATTTAGACATGATACTCCAACTCAACAGTTCGAAGGAGTTTGACATTGCAACCATAATCTTTTGCAGGAAAGGGTGTGGGGATCTCCTTCTTGGATCCAACGATGTAGTGCAAAGTTATTGAGTAAGCTCGTTATGTTAGGGTTGGAGACATTTAGTTGATAGCCTTGAATTTGCAAAGGCTTGGAGACAACCATATGGGAGGATTGGGCTACGTATTGACCATGATCAGCCATATAGTAGGTATGGGCCACATATGACCAAGGTTGGCCACAGTGGCCAAATTGCCCCAAGGAACATGAATTTGTAGAGGTGAGTGCATGGAGTAGAGACCTGGCATCTTGGTCAAAAGGCTAATTTAAGGTGCTGATTGTGGACCCTTTGCACAATGATGAATGATTAATTAAGTTTGAGGCATAGGGCATCATAGAGATCTTGGTACCTAGGAGGGTGGACTAGAGACAAAGAGCCTTGACCAAAAAGATGAATACATTGGAGGCCAGCTTGAGGACGAGAAAGAAAGAACGAAAGAAATTTTATCAGAGTCGTCGGAAGACCGATGGGTCTATGAGACTGAAAGAAAACCTTATACAAATCACAGTAAGGGTGGAGCTACTAAAACAAGCATCATCACCCGTGCTGAATCCTAAGTCTGATCATACATAATCAAATACATTTGGGTGTGACAATGAAAAGAAAAAAGACTGGAGCGGAGCGGAATCCTCTGTATGTCATGTCGCCCTGGCTAGTGTGTAGTCGGTGATGGGACGCTAGCGTCCGTCAAGGGGTGCCGTGTGTCTCGGTCTCCTGGACGAGGCTCGACGCAAGGCCAGAGCCACCGTGAATCCCGTGGGATGTATCCTGGGTCTAAACAATGACGGGAGGTCCCCCAGAGTGATCTGTGTGTCCCCTTGATGTCTCGTGTGTCGTGCTGCGATCGTCGGGTCGAGGTCTTTGTCACGTCTGCGGCTAGAGACTGGATGATCAATGTCACTCGATGGGAAGAACTCTGTGATCCTGCTCTGAGAGGTGTCTGATGATGTGGCCAAGCCCCGGTGGCCAAGCCTCGCTCGCCTGAGTAAGTACTCTCTGTGTTTGATCCCCTCGTGAATGAAGGCCGCGAGGCATCTCTGATCTGGGTAGGCGAGGAATCTGGAAAGGAGCCTGGAGCCGTCTCTGTAGAGACAATGGTAGCGACCTTGGATCTCGTAGTACATTGGGCACCTGAAAATAAAATGCTCCTCCAACTCAACCTCCTGACAGTCACACAACGTGCATATGCGATGCTCCCTAGGGACCCCCCTGCTTTGCCGCCCTCTATGCGGAGGCGGTGTGACAATACCTGAAACTGTCCGATGGAGATCCATAGTGAGTGAGGCATATGAAGCTCAGTGTACCCCGGTGGTGTGATGAATCCCTCCTCCGAAATACAAAGACAGTGATCTCTGTAGAAGCTCAGCTTCACTGGAAGCCCCTCGGCTCCAACCAGGTCCTAAAGGTGTGTAGTTGCAAGAGATCCTCTCGAATGACCTGGTTGGTGTGTGTCCTGATCGGGATGGTGGGTGGGAGTACCGGAGGGGCATCCAAACTGTACAAATTGTACTGAAAAGGAGGTATCCTATCGATGTGAAACTCTAGTCTCACAAACCATCTATGAGTCCGTGCATACTAGCATCGCTCGTCTCCCTCTGCTGCCAACATCATGGAGGAATTGAGAGCCAACCAAGGCAACCTCTTTCTCCCTGATGTGCAGTCCCCATATGATCTAACCTGGTGTAGATATGTGATGGTCTGAAAGGCTGCATCTAGCTGGAGTGGAGAAGCACCAAACTTGGCCTGAATGATATGATGTGGTATAGATGGTTTCCCTTGGATCATTGGTGAGAGCATGAGGATCTGCAGGTGCTCCACCCTTGTCCACTCTATGTCTGACATGTCAGGTCCCCAGCAAGGGCTGCCATACATACCGGTTGGTCGGACCAAGGGGTCGAAGAGAAGAGCCTTGGTTCGAGGGTAAGCACTATCTCTCTAGCCGAGCCAGTGAGGCGTATCACCTGCTTAGTCTGGCCTACATTGCTGGTCTCATCATGAAGATCGGGCCGGAGAAGATGACCCCCAAGTAAGTGTATGAGGATACGATCTCAACTAGTGACCCACCGAAAGTGAACTACATGCATGTTTGCTCGAGAGGTGTTAACGATCATGACCTTGGTCTTGCCAAGGTTGACCTCCAAATCATGGGATAAACAGAAAGCCTGCAGTGCATCCAGGTGTCGCTGAAGCCCCTCGGGTGTGGACGATAAGAGTGCCATGTCATCTGCATAAAGAAGAATCCTGATGATGATCTCGGCAAGTGAGCAACCGGTCCCTTTGGAAGCCCCCATGAAAGTCTCAAGCTCATCGATGTAGAGGCCAAACAGGGTTGGTGATAAGGGACAACCCTGTTTGACCCCTATGGTACTCAAGATCTCATCTGTCAACCTACGCCTGTCCGAACTCGGCCTGGGACTCTCTCATAAAGTGCCATGATTGCCCAGATGGTCAAATCCCAGTGTTTGTAGGCGTGTGATGAGACGAGCTCGAGGTACTGTGTCAAAGGCTTTGCGGAAAATCAGAAAGCAGCAATATACCCTCTCCTTCCGTGATCTGGCCTCCTCAATGACACTCCTGAGTGTGAGTATGTGATCCATAGTCCCATGGTCTCGCCTGAAACCGGCCTGACCCTCTGCTCTGAGCCCTCTCAGCTCTGCGAACAGGCTGACCGACGCATCCAATACAGCTGCATAGATCTTGGACATCACATGTCCAATCATGATAGTCTTGTAGTTGCTCGGGTCCATGGGATCCCCTGCCTTGTGGATGGGGGTGATGGTGTTAAGTGTCTGAGTGCGGGGGAAGCCAAGGCAAACAACGTCATTGAATAGCTTTGTTAGGATCCGGGCTACCGTGTCAATCCCATATGCGATAAACTCAGTGCATAGCCCCTCGTGATTCTTAGCTCGGCCATTGTGCAGTTTCAATGTCACGTCCTTGACTCCCCCTCCGGTGAACAACGTGCAAGTGGTGGGGCGAGGTGTGTGTATGAGATCTGGAGTGGGCTGGTGTGGGACATCATAAAGATGGTGTGCATACGTGTGCCAGACTCTCGTGTCGGTGAGGGCTGATGGAGACCTACGCTCTAGGAATCTCCGCCAAAAATACTTAGAGTTGTTGCTGTACAAGATGTTCAGCAGCTCCTCCTCATTTCGACGAAGAAATGTGTGCTTCTTCCGACGTATGAGACGTCGATACTTGCGTACCGTGTCTCAGGTCTGGTGTGTTCGGGAGGTGACATTTGGTTTCAAGTCGGAGTTGTCGGCGATAAGCCTTGCACTTCGCATCGTACCAGTTGTTGCAGGGTACAGAACCAAGAGGTGGTGGTTTAGTGGACCGTGTGGTGTGGGGAAAGATTTGGAGGGCAGCCTCGTAGAGTGTGCGACTAATCAGGGCAGCAGAGTCCTCTATGAGTGGTATGTGATCGATGTACGTTAGGAGTCTGTTTAGGCGTCCAGAGTAGGCAGGTGAGAGGCTGTGATCAAAGTGTATGTCGTGGTAGGTGTCGTGCTTCCTATGTGGTGTGTCGGGTGTGGCTAAGCGTGGGGTGGCGATAGTGAAGAATAGGTATGTGTGATCAGCTCCTGGAGGGAGTGGTGCTACGGTAAAGTCGGTGATACATGAAGTGAAGGTAGGGGATCCCATGATGTAGTCTACTACACTAGTGTCCCCCCCATGCGGGAAGCAAGTAAAACCACCTGAGGAGGGCCATAGGTCAAGCCTGTTGTAAATGATGAGATCGTGCATCTTGTCTAGATCAAGGAGCGCGTGTCCATATGGTGTAACAGGCCCGTGTGCGGTCCGATGAGATCTTGGTCATACCTGCTCCGTCTAGGTCCATGTTTGGTAGCATGATAGAGTCTTCTCGGAAGTCCATGAGTGGTGCCTGGCGTGTGCTCATCCTGGCGTTGAAGTCCCCAACAAGGAGAACTTCCCCGCGGGCTGAAAGGTCCGGGATATCCTGATGTAAGGGTGCATATGGCAAGGTCTCACCCTCCTCTCGTGCCACTCTGGCGAAGTGGGATGTGTCTGGTGGGAAGTAGCATATTGCTATGAAAAGGTCACGAGTGGCTGTGCGTCGGATTCGGATCCACATGAATCGGGAGTGTGCGTCCTTCCTCTCAATGGAGATGGCTCCAACGAGGGAAGACCGGTACAATATTGCAACCCCGCCTGATCCTCGAACTCCTCCTGTATCCCTCGTCTCATCCCTGAAGGATGACTCCCATGTGTGGCCACTGACTATCGGTAGTGGATGCTCTGGGCTCTGGTGTGTCTCTGTGTAAAAGACTATGCCTCGTCCTGTATGAGACTCCGAGAAGCTCCCTGGGTCTGACCATAAGGTACCATTATAGTTTCAAATAGTGCAGGCTAGGGTCTTGAAAACCTGAGTCTCATAGGCCCCGTCCCCCTAGGGGGTACGGGTGGGAGCTCAACGGGTGCCGGTCAGCAACCTACCATCTCGAACCACGGCCCATTTCCCCTCCTTGCGGGCAACATCCCGTTGCTGCAGAAGAACTCGTCGCTCCTCAATCTGTAGTGGTGTCAAATCCTCGTCCATGGACAGGGTGGGATGCTCTCATAGAGCAGCTCGGCGTCGGAGTGTCGCTAGTCGAGCATGTGAATCTCTGAAGCGAATGACTAGGGGCTGCTCTCGGTTGGGGTCTCTCCCAACACGCCATGCTCCCTCTATGTCATGGTCGGGGACCCCCATGGTGGTGGTCACAAAGGTGATCGCCTCCTCCATGGGCATCGTAGTGGTGCTGGTGCTGTCTCGCGTGATCCCTCGTATCCGAATGTTGAAGGCCTTCGAAGCCCTTTGTTGCTGCTCTTGTATGGCGGTTGAAACGGTTGCCTTTGCGAGCTCCCGTTTCGCCACATCCACCCACCTAGTCGTCTCTGCTATAGCCGACTGTATCGTGGCTATCTGTGCCTCCATCTCTGTGATTGGGGTCCCTCCAGGCGTTGCTCTCAGGGTCTCGAGCTCCTCTCGAAGCTGTGTGATGTCGTGTCTGAGCCCCTGGATAAGGGTGCCCTACTCGTGTATAATGCGGGCCTGCTCCTAGGTGTATCAGGCTTGCTCCTGAGTGTAATGTGTCAGCTCTGCCTGACGGGCCCGGATGTTGTGTATCTCAGCCAATAAGGAGTCCGAAGCATCTGGTGGGGGCCTAAGATATCCTGGTCCAGGTGGGACCTGGATCTCGAGAGGGGTTGGAATGAAGGTGGGCTGCTGAGGTTGTACTGAGGGTGGGGACAGCATGATCTGGGTGGGGGAGTGGTATGTAGGAGTAGCGAGACCGGACGAGGTGCTGAAGGGTGGCTGACTGAGAGGTAGAGGTGATATGAGGAAAAAGTACTGTGGAGCCGTGGCCGGTGGGGCTAGTGGTGAGGCTACCGGAGAGGAGACCTGTGATGATGATGCAGGAGAGGGAGAGGAGAGAGGTGGCGTATATGATGAGGCAGATGATGGTGATGAAATAGTGGTGGTAACCATAGAGGTCGAGGATGTGGTGAGCGGCATGGGCTTCGGGTGGGCCCCTTTCTTCTGGGCCGCGGTGCTGTCCACTGTCAAACCGCTCCGGTTGTTGCGTTTGTTGAAGTCCTCCAGACTGAGTTGCTTTTGTGTTTTCCCCTTGTCACCGTTCCCCTTCCCCATCTCCTCACGTATGTAAAATTGAACCGGAGGGTCTCCCGCCTAGTCCCCTGTCCTCATCCCCCTTTGCCACTCATTGTGGGGGAGGCAGCAAAGAAGGGATTGCAGGAAGGGGGGGTGGGTGGGAAAAAGAGGTGAGAGAGAGAGAAAGAGAAAAAATAAAATGCAGGAGGTGAGAGAGAGAGAGAGAGAGAGTAATTGCAGGAGGTGGAGGGCGGAGAGGCGAGGGGCAGGGCGGGAGGGAGAGGCTAGCGGGAGGGAGCTGAGAGGCTAGGGGGAGAGAGGGCAGCGGAGAGGCTACGGGAGGGAGCGACGGGGCGGCTGAGAGCAAACGAGGAGTAGACGGGGAGCAGAGGGGGAGCTGAGAGCTCATACGCGGGGGGGGGGAGGGAGAGAGAGAGAGAGAGAGAGAGAGAGAGAGAGAGAGAGGCGTGGGGGTTGGTGGATGGGCTACAAGGGACTAGTGGAGAGGCTACAAGGGGCTGTGAGAGGGTGGCGGTAGAGAGGCTATGTGAGGCTGGTGGAGAGGCTACGAGGGGTTGGCAGAGAGGTTATGGAGGGGTTACATGAGGTCGATGGTGCATTAGTAGCTCGGTTGCCCTTGTGAAGGGTTGAAAGTGGAATCCTGAACTCTGTGTTGGTGAAATGTGCATCGAGCAAAACATGCATATCCGGATTCCCCAACAAAGGGATGCTCTGCCAAATAGCTTGTCTAGCATCCTCTCTATCATGTGTCTTAGGATCATCAGTAAGAAGGGTGGCATAAAAATCTGAAGCTATGCGTAAGACATCATCAGGCTCTGTCTGTAAAACCCCATGTGAGTCAATAAGTTGGGATACACTCTCTCTACTATGTCTAGGGCCAAGAGTAGAGAAAAAGTGTTTATTGACTCTACCACCCATCCGAATCCAGAAGGACTCCCGTGCATGAAAGGCATACTCTGCTCTTTGATCAAGCAATATCTGCCGATGAGCCCTTGCTGCAGCAAGGCGCTCTTGAATCCATGCATCTGAAGGCCGTTTCTGCTCTCCCCTCTGCAAAGTTGCCAACTGCTGGCGAACACCAATCTCACGTCTGAGAATATCTCGTCTCCTGGTACAAGCAGCTGAGAGGTAGAAGTCGCTAATACCAGAAAGGGTAGCAACTACATGTGATGGATATGGCTGCCCACCCTGGACATGAGAAACTCATATCTGCAGGGCTGCCTCTGTAAGGTCCTCCTCTGTGTACAAGGCATATGGAATCCTGATGCTGGCAGACCGGCCTCTCAAGTGAGGCTCTGAGATAGCCAGCACAACAGGAAAGTGGTCTGAAGTGGAAACCCCAGCAGCAATGCATACCGATCCACCTGTGTCTAGTGCCCAATCATCTACATAGAATCTGTCAATGCGTGCATGAATAGGCATCTGCTGCCTCCTGCTCGACCAAGAGAACAGGAGGGACTGTGGCTGAATAAGAAAGGCATCGTCCAACCAAGTATCTCTGCCATAGAAGTGAAAAAGGAAGGCATCCCAAGCTGCTCTCTCCAAAGAGTGAAGTCCTTCTCTACCCCCTTTTTTGTCTAATGGTAACTCAACCATGTTAAAGTCACCTCCAATCACCCATGAATCTGCAATGGGGGCCCAGGAGGGCAAATCCTTCCACAACTAAGGGGAGAACCGACTGCAAAACTGAAATAGAAGTGTCCCCCCTGGTGCCCAAGGCAGGCGACCAAAAATTATGGCCAGAAAGCAACTTGCCTGACTTGGCACAATCTCTAGAATCCAGTTTGTGCTCTTGAATAAATAAGATATCAATGGAACCCCCAGTAACACTTGGATGAAGCTGATCCCGGATCAGCTATCTACGGCGGCGATGTGGGACGCCACCTAGGCCCTGTATGTTCCAACTAATAATCCTCATTGACGGGAGGATGTAGAGTGGAACACCTTACCCGACCTAGTGGCGGAAACAAACCCCTCAACAGGGGAAGACCTCCTGCTCGAGCAGCGAGGAATGGAACCAAGTGGCGGAAAATCAACAGGGGAAAGAACCCTGCCACCTGAAGAAGAAGCCCTGTCAACAGGAAACCCAATCACTGGCTCCCCAAAAGTAGCGGGCACAAACTCCTCTGGGAAATCTGAATCATCTGCCAGGGCTGAAAATGAGTTCCTGTGAAGCAAACCAGACACCGGAGTGCGAAGGATCCCTTATGAGGGAAGAGGATCAATAGTGTAAACCATCCCCTTCCCCCTATCCAAGGGAGGAAGTGAGGACTGCTCTCGATCCTGTGTCTGCCCAGCCGCGGAGACCTCTACTGCCTCAAGGAGAGTGTCTGGCACCACTGGTTCTAGGGAAGAAGCTGCAACCGGGGAGGAGGTCGAAGCTTCATTGTCTCGGACTGTGCGAGGTGAGACTGGAGGGACAGCTCGAGGTGAAGCAGAGTCCACTAGTGTACCCTCGTGAACTGAAGGGGGGATTTAAACATGAGCCGGAACCCACTGGAATGCGTCGCGTGCCCCCCGAGGTAGGTGGAGGTTGAGGACCAGGTGATGGACTTGTACCACCCCCTTGTCGAGGCCGAGGAGGAGGTGCTGGACCTGTACCACCACCATCCTGAGGAGGACCGCCATGCAGAGGTCGAGGAGCAGGTGCTAGACCTGTACCACCCCTTTGTCGAGGCCGAGGAGCAAGTGTTGGATCTGTACCACCCCCTTGTCGAGGCCGTGGGGCGGTAGCTGTACCAGAGGGCTTCTTGGGCCTTTCCTTCTTCCTGGGGCAATCCCTGGCAAAGTGTCCAATGGTCCTGCATATCCTGCACTGGTCCTGTCTGCTTGAAATCTCTACTCTCTGGCGAAAAAAGAAACCATCCGGGCGCTAGATCATAACATGGTCCATCTTGAGGTTAGGATCCTTACAGAGGACCCTAACTCTAGGTACCCCATCAGCCTATCCAGAAATTTAAGAAGCAGATTTGGCGTCACTCATTGACAAACTTCCAGAGGATGTCCCCCGATGACTTTGTGAGGAAGGCAATGGGGCATTGTCGCTATGGGAGAGTACCTAAATGCAAAGGACAAAAGGGAGAGAGATATTTGTTAATCAGCTGTCCGATCAGTTGACCATCCAGTGATGGGACCTGTGTATGTTGTGTGTGGTACCAACTCCGTTGGCTGTCCGTTGAGGATGGAAGAGATGATCTCATCTGACAGTGGCTCTAGATTTGGTGAGGCCTGGCACCATGGAGGAAGGAAATCAATAATAGAGGGCTGCTAGTGCTCAACCTGATCAGTCTATCTGGGGCACTCTCTTCTCCTCTGTAATTTCTCGGAGATAGCTTGTCATTGGACAAGCGCTACTGTCACTCCAATGGTCTGTCTCTTAAAGTCAAATAGTAACGAAATGCTTGCATTCCTCATGCAAGGGTATATCGAGGGTGAGCCTATTGTGTCGTACACTCTTGATTTCTTTGCTATATCGCATCCCTTGCTACTTGTGGCTCGAGTCACCAAAAAAGAAGTTCATGATCATCCTTTGGCTGGGCTCTAATGGGCCCTCATGGGCTCTCCTTGTGCTTACATGAGTCGGTCTCTATGTCACTGGGTCTTGAGAAAAGTTGCCATGCACCACTAATTAGAATGGGCCAAGAAATCTCTGTGGATTTGAATAGACTGTGGTGCCATCCACAGATCTCATGGTACACAGGGCATCTGAATGTAAAGTGCTCCTCTGTCTGAATCTCCTGTATATCGCATAAAGTGCAGATCTGTCTCTCGCGTGGAATGCCCTCTGCCTGACCTGTCTCAATATGTAGTGGGTGAGAGAATAGTCGAAACTACCCAATCGAGGTTTTCATTGCAGGTGGGAAATCAATCTGAATATAGCCAGGGGGGTCAGTAAAACCCTCCTATGAGATTTGCAGGCCCTGATCTTTGTAGAAGCTAAGTTTTACTGAAAGCTCATGGGGTGCTAGCTAGGTCCTGTATGTGTGGAGTGGTGGTACAAGGTCCTCTCTGATGACCGGTGAGTGGACTGGACGGAGCCTCAAGGCTATATTGAAATGGTGGTAGTCTATCCATATGGAGTCCCAGTTCTACAAACCATCTGTGTGTCCGAGAATGCCAATTCCTCTGATCCCCCTTTGCCTCTAGTGCCATAAATGAGGTCAAGGCCAGCCTATGCCATCTAGACGTCAAGTGCCAAAGTTACCGACTTTCGTAAGATATGTGACCATTTGAAAGGTTGTATCAAGCCGTAGAGGGGTAGCCTCAAATTTTGCTAACAAAATATGATGTGGGACCAATGGGATTACCCAAGCAAGAAGTAGGACTGTAGTCTCTCTCTCTCTCTCTCTCTCTCTTTTCCCCCCCTCTCTCTCTCTTTCCCTACCCCTCCCTCTTCTCTCTCTCTCTCTCTCTCTCTCTCTCTCTCTTCCCCTTCTCTCTCTCTATTTCCCTCCCCCTCGAGCTCGATCACGTCGTCGATGATGAGCTCTCGAACAAAGTGGTAATGAACTTCGATGTGCTTGGTCCGTGCATGGAACACTGGATTCTTGGCAATGGCTATGCAACTCCGATTGTCGCACATCAGCTTTGTTGCATCCTCCTGACTCACGTCCATGTCCTCCAGAATCCACCTCAACCACAGTGTCTCACAAGCTGCTGTACATGCGGCTCTGTACTCTGCCTCGGTAGATGAAAGGGCCACTGTGTGTTGCTTCTTACTCAGCCAAGAGATGGCACTAGATGCAAGTAAGAAGCAATACCCTGTTGTTGATCTTCTGGTGTCAGCATAACCTACCCAATCACTGTCACAGAACCCGCCTAGTTCGATGCCTTTGGTGTAGGTGATCCCGTAGGTGCAAGTACCCTTTAGATACCTCAGCACCCCTAAAGCTGCATCCCAATGACTCTTCTTGGGAGAAGCAGAGAACTGGCATAATAGCCCAATTGCATAACAAATATCAGGTCGAGTATTGGTAAGGTAAAGCAAGCTTCCTACCGATTGTCGGTACAAAGGAGTATCGATTGGCTGAGATGTGTCGTGAACACTTAGCTTGAGTCCGACCTCCATGGGAGTTACTGCTGTCGTGCAATCCTCCATCTGGAATCTCTTCAGAAGTTCTCTGTAGTATTTCTCCTGTGAAATGAAGATCTTGTCTTTGGCGTGCTTCACTTCTATCCCAAGGAAGTAGTGTAATAACCCAAGGTCAGTCATCTCAAACTCAGTCATGAGTAGCTCCTTGACCTGGGAAATCTTCTTGACATGGTCACCTGTCAAGATAAGATCATCAACATAGAGGATGAGTACCAATCGCAACCCCTTCTCAATGAACAAGTAGAGGTTTGCCTTAGAAGGGCTCCGACTTAGCCCTATCTTTTGAAAGAATACATCTATCCTTTGGTACCAAGCTCTGGGGGCCTGTTTCAGTCCGTATAACGCCTTCTTCAACTTGCAGACTTTTAATGGGGACCCTGGATATTGAAATCCCTGTGGCTGCTCTACGTACACCTCCTCCTCCAGGGTTCCATTAAGGAATGCGGACTTCACGTCCATTTGAAAAATAGGCCAATGGAATTGGGCAGCAAGGGCAATCACTGTCCGGATAGTAACCATGCGAGCTGTGGGAGCAAAAGTTTCATCAAAATCCATGCCTTCAGTCTGAGCAAAACCTTTGACCACTAATCTTGCTTTGTACTTATCCAAGCTGCCATCCGATTTGAATTTAAGTTTGTATACCCACTTAGTGCCGATGACTTTCCGTCGCGGAGGCCTGGCCACTAAGTCCCAGGTATTGTTCTTCAGGATAGCATCCATCTCTGTCTGCATGGCAGCTTGCCATTCTAGATTGTCCTTCGCCTCCTTGAAGGACCTTGGTTCTTCAAGCTGAGCCACCAACGCAAAGTTCAAGGATGGGGTCTGCTTAAGACGTTGGGACCGACGCAATCCGGAACTGCTACTCTCAGGTATATCGGTGACCCGAGAGTCTTCCAATGTTCTTAGGTACCATTGGGGCAACCTCTTCTGCTTCTCAGTGGGAGGAGGAACTGGAACTGCTTCTGGAACATCCTGTTCCTCAGTACCTTGTAGAACATCAGCTTTCGATTTCTCCACCTCTTGGATGGTCAACCTGGGGCGGGGTGGGTTTGGGGATTGAACAATCTCCTCCTCCTCAATCTGAGGCTCCTCTTGGGGTTCAGGTTCCTTTTCCTCGAAGATGACATCTCGACTGATAAGGATATGCTTCTTTACTGGGTCGAAGAGTCGATAGGCCTTGGATTCTTCGCTATACCTAACAAAGATACATTTTCTGCTCCAGGAATCAAGCTTGGTCCTCTCTTCCTTGTGCACATGCACCCATGTGTTAGAACCAAAAAATGCGAAGATGAGTGATAGAGGGCTTCTTACCATAAAATGCCTCATATGGAGTCTTGTCCTTGACGGCGGCCTTCGTCTTGGTCCTGTTGAGGATGTGTACTGCTGTATTGATAGCTTCACTCCAATAGGCTTTAGAAAGGTTCCTCCCTCGTATGATAGCAAGCCCTGTCTCCGTGGTGGTTCTATGCTTCCTCTTGGCTACCCCGTTGTGCTGAGATGTACGTGCTGTGGTGAGTTGTCAGTTGATCCAATGCTTGCGACAAAATGTGTTGAACTCATTGGAGGTGAATTCTCCCCCCCTGTTTGTACGGAACATCTTGACATTCTCCCCTGTCTCCTTTTCAACTCTGGCCTTCCAGTCCTTGAATTTCTCGAAAGCCTGTGACTTTTTAGCCAAGCAATACACCCAGGTCATTCTACTGAAATCATTCACAAAGAGAAGTGAGTACCCAGATCCTGCCCACGATGCTGTAGACATTGGGCCACAAATGTCGGCATGAACCAACTCAAGTGGTTTGCTGGCTTGAAATGAGGCCTCTTGTGGGAACTTGTCCTTGTGCTGCTTGCCTTCTAGACAAGCCCTACAGACACCATCATTGCCTGTAATGCACCATCTTCGACTTTGACATTTCAGCCAAGGTTCCATAGCTGACGTGACCGAAGTGCTCATGCCAAAGTTTAGACTTTACGTTGTCTCCATGAACCAACATTGCATTGAGGCGGTACAGTCCGTTTTCTTCGACTCCTTGGGCCACCATCTATCCATTTGTTGCTTTGGATGTCACGGTGACCTTGCCGTCCTCAAAGAGAACTGACGTGTTGTTCTTGTCCATTTGACTTACAGACAGTAAGTTCTTGCAAAGGTTGGGTACATAAAGTACTCCAGAGATATCCTTCTCTCCCGCGGTCGTAATGAAAGGAATGCTACCAATGCCCTTCACAGGACATGTTTGGCTATCCCCGACGGAAACTTAAGAATCCGGGTGTGTACTTTCAATGGTTTTGAACCAAGTCTTTCTGTTAGACATGTGCTTTGAAGCTCCGCTGTCAACATACCAACCCTCTTTTCCTTCACTGACTGCATACGCTAAACAATGTCCACTGATTAAAAACAACTGTCCTGTCGTCACATTGGCAGAATCATTCTTAGGCTCTTCTTTGATCGTGGCTTCTTTCTTCTGCTTCTGATCCGCCTTCTTCTTTTGGCATTCTTTGGCGGAGTGGCCAAGCTTTTCACAGTAAAAGCACTTCATTTTCTTCTTTCGGTCTACGTCCTTTGACTTCTTGAATTCCTTTGACTTGCCTTTTCCAGGCTTGTCTTTGGCCACTAATGCCTTTTCGTTAGTTTGCATAAAGAGTTTCTCTCGAGCCTCCTCCTGAAGCAGTAGTGGGTCAAGCTCCTCAAAGGGTTGGCTTAGTCCGTTGACCTGCAGTGACCGTAGTCACAAAACTTTTGAAACTCCGTGGCAACACACAGCCTAAGAGGGGAAGCTGCAGGAAGCCTTCTTCTTGTTCTTCTAACATGAGCATCTCACCAAATACAACATAGACTAAGCGTGCCATATATACGTGGGCACTAATACATTGGGCATGATACTTTCCTAGCCATTAATCTCATCCACTTTAAGGCTGGTTCATGCTCATCAGATACTATTTGTATAGTTAGGCGCACAGTTTTTTTATTTCTCACCATGAGTCATGCATGAGGGTCAAAAAATGTGAATTAGGAGGTATCATTTGTGTGTACGTGCCTTTGATGGGTATGATCCTTTTGAAGGGAGGGCTAACCCTTGTACTCTCATGTACCTCTCTCATTCTCATATTACAACCACTTGGGCCCATATGGTTCCAAGGCAAATGTCAGATGCTAATCCTCACGCTCTCTCCTACATCTCTACTTGTGATTGTAGTACATGAACTGTTACTATAACCATTGTCACAGTTAATATTCCTCCCTTCCTGTTCACAATCCATCCCTGGAATGTTTCCGGTGCATGATGTTGGACTTGAGGGCATTGAAGGTCATGTGGGGGATGTAACAAAAGGGATGGAGCAGCTTCCAAAAATGTGTCTCAAACATATCTTTGAAGGTCTAAATGTGGTGACCTTGAAGATTTTGGACACGTATGTAGAGACGCACTACTTGAGGGAATAAAGGTCCCTCATTCAAGTTGAAGACTATCTCTATCCAAAGCCATTTGATGATGCTCTTCTACTGGCAGGTCGAGTGTAGGTATGTCCCCTGAGCAAAATGATCAACAGTCTTGGAAGAAATGCATTGTGGCAACAACTACAAGGTTGGGGATGGAGGTGAAGGTATGATTTAATTTCTCCATTTGAGCTTCCAGGGCCAAGGATGTGAGCCAACTTCTGGAAAATCAAACTTTGGGAAGTTGTAGGCTATGTTTGGATCTGCTGCCCCCATCGGCTCAAAATCTAGCCACCTCCATCTGTAGCATAGAGGCATATAGGTGGGGTCAATGTGCCATTCTAGACCTGTGCAGCAATATATTCTCCATAAGCCACAGGCTTCAAAAAAGGGTTCCTCCACTGTGGTTGGAGGCCTGCATCTATGTTTGTGCCAGGGACTTGATTGTAATCAGTCATGTTGTACCCGCTTCTTGTGTGTTGTTGATTCTCACACTGCCACTTTTGGAAGGTCCAAAAAGAAATAAAAATGGGCGGTGTCAGCCCATGTGAACCTGGAAATCTGCCCTTGTGAAGGACAAGAAGTGCAGTCCTGAATTCCGGATTGGTGAAAAGGAGAATCAAGTTAAATTTTCCATATTTGGTTTCACCAATACCGGAATACTGTATCAAACACTATATCTGGCATCATCTCTGGCAGGCGAGTCAAGATTTGCTGAAAGGAGGGAGGCATAAAAACCTATAGGAATTTGCATGGCAGCATCAAGATCTGTCTGCAAAACCTCGTTAGAGTTAGTAAGTTGAGAAATGCTTTGTCTTGGGCCAAGAGTAGTTAAAAAGTGTTTATTGACTCTCCCTTCCATCAAGGATTCCCGTGCATGAAAGGCATAGTTTGACAAAATTTACATATGAGCCCTTGCTGTGCACCATCCCTCCCGCCAATGAGGATTGTTAGCTGGAATATCCAAGGCCTGGGTGGTGTACCATATGGCCACCTCAAAAGTAGTCAGCTTCATCCACGTGTTACTGGGGGATCCATAGACATCCTTTTCATTCAGGAACACAAATTGGATGCCAGAGATTGCTCGAAGTCAGGTAAACTGTTCTCAGGTCATACTCTTTGGTCACTTGCTTTGGGCACGCGAGGGGGAGGGGGGGGGGGCAGACATGCATTTTGATTATTTCTTCATTAAGCCTTTCGTAGTCAACACACACTCTTAGCTGTCCTTTCTTTTAAGGCATGATGAACGATTGGAAACAACCATTTGCTTTGATCCACCGCATAAATGAACCTTGTCCTTAGTAGCTGATCTATTTCAGCTTTGACCAACTTTGCATAGTTGGGATTCATTTTAGGTCTGATTTGCTTTAATGTTGGCAGCATACCCTTCATGTCTGTGTATTCCCATGGAAAGACATCTTTATATTTGGAAAAGAGTTCTTGCACTTGCTCAAGGAATTTGTCATATAGTTCTTCATTGATTTGTATTAGCTTTGATTCTTCTTGTGAACCCTCATTGAGTTCTTTGATAGCTTGGCCCTCAACGATTAAGCAATTGCCATTGAATCGGCTGATGCAATGCGCAGTCTCCTCTTTGATGTCTCTCTCCTTCTTTGTCTTCCGTGAATCCCTTTGGGAACACCAATTTTGGCTCTTCTTCATCCACTTGCAACTGTGTTCCACTCGCATGTCCAATGGTTACTACCGGCACAATCTTCATGGCAAGCATTATTTACTATGATGTATGGCTCCATGCTATGATGCTCTGTGCTAGAGGCTGTTGAGAGTGTCTACACATGAGAACGCTGTGTGTGAGCTGCCATTATGGGGCTTTTTCTAAGCCTATCAATCTATAATACTCTGATACTCCCTCTCAAAACAAAATGTTTTGTAAGAATGATTCAGCCGTGTTGATGTGAGAGGAGTACTTGTTGGAATATGAAGCCAAAGTGAGTTTAAAATGAGTGTTCTAGGTGTGTTTTATAGTCTAGTGAGTCCTAGACATGCCACGTGTCATATTGGGAGATATCCCATACACAATGGCTTCCTAGAGTCCAGTGTCACACTATATAGTGTTGTACTTGTCTATTGTCTAAGATATCAGTCAACATCAAGCTTTATATCATGTGAGTATTTTGGTTATCATTGCCTAGCATTTGTTCTTTCATTTTCCTTTCCATTTTGCTTTTCATTATGCTTTTCACATTTCCATTATGTTCCTAGCTAGCTACTAGATCTCTTCATGCGGTATTAGAGCCATGTTCCTAGCCCTGCTCTCTCTTTCCCTTTCCCTTTCCCTTTCCCTTCCAAGAGGTTGAGGTGAGGGAGGCCAATGAAGCTACTCTACCTCCTCCTCCTTGGAAGGCTGCCCTCTTCTCTCCTTCCTTGAGCTCTCTTCTCCGCACCATGATCTGCCACCTCTCTTCTCCTTTCTTCAGCTCCATCCAGGTGTTTCAGGTGGTTCCCTAGACATGATTTTTTTTCAGGAACACAAACTGGATGTTAGAGATTCCTCCAAGTCAGGTAAGGTGCTTTCAGGCCGGACTTTTTGGCTTCCTGCCTTGGGAAGCAGAGGAGGTACATGCATATCAGTTTCAGATTCTTTTCTCCCTTTGATCATTGGACATGGTACCATAACCCCCTCCAGGGCCCAGTGGGTTCTACTTCTGATTGACGGAGGTAAGGTTGGTTTCCTCAACCTCTATGCTCCGAACAAGAGAGGGGACCGTGTTCTGTTTTGGAAAGAGTTGCGGAGGTAAGGTTGGTTTCCTCAACCTCTATGCTCCGAACAAGAGAGGGGACCGTGTTCTGTTTTGGAAAGAGTTGCTCTCGTGGGCTGACATTGCAGATTCGTGGATTATTGGAGGTGACTTCAACATGGTTGAGGCACCTTCTGATAAGCAAGGGGGCAGAGAAGGTGGTATTCATTCTCTCGAGAGAGCAGCTTGGGATGCCTTCTTGTTCAGATTCAGTGGCAGAGATGTTTGGTCAGATGATGCATTTCATGTTCAGTCTCAGTCACTTTTGTTTTCATGGTCGAACCATAGGGTGCAGATGCCTATCCATGCCCGGATTGACAGATTCTATGTGGATGACTGGGCTCTTGATAGAGGGGGGACAGTTTGCATTGCACCTGGTGTTTCCACTTCCGACCATTTTCCGGTAGTTTTGTCCATCTCAGAGCCCCATCTGAGAGGACGGTCTCACAGTATTAGGATCCCCGATGCCTTATACACGGATGAGACCCTCACAAAGGCAGTCTTGGAGATCTGGGTTTCTCACATGCAGGGGGGGTGGCCGGTCCTTCACATGTGGCCATAGCACTTGCAAGTATCAGCGACTTTTATCACTCCGTTGCTTGTGCTCGGCAAGGTGAGGTACTCAGGTGGGAGATTGGTGTCCGTCGGCAGTTGACAGCCTTGCAGAGGGAGGAGCAAAAACGACCATCAGATGCTTGGGTACACGAGCGCCTTGCTATGACAAGGGCTCAGTTGCAGACATTGCTTGATCAGAGAGCAGAGTATGCCTTCCATGCACAGGAGTCCTTTTGGATACATATGGGAGGGAGAGTCAATAAACACTTTTTCTCTACACTTGGTCCTAGACATAGTAGAGAGAGTGTCAAGCAGCTTATTGACTCTGACGGTCTCATCCGGATACCGTCATGCACTTAGCGACAGCTTTCTATGCCTCCCTTCTTTCCGCAGATCCTGACACACAGGCCAGAGATGTGGCTAGAGATGAGATTTGGCAAAGTTTACCTGTGTTGGTCACACCAGAGATGATATGCTCACGCTTTACCAACACAGAGTTCAAGAGTTCTCTCTCCGCCCTTCATAAGGGCCAATGCCCTGGTTCCGATGGTCTTACTCCTTTTTTTACAGCCTTTTGGGATATGATAGGTGATCATATTACTTCAGCCCTGCAGGGCATTTGGGACTCGGGTGAGATGCCTGACTCACTGACCGAGGGACTCATACACCTTATCCCGAAAGGTGGCAATAGGAATTTTGTATCCCATTGGAGATCCATCACTCTTTTGGGCACTCTGTACAAAATCCTAGCCAAGGCGATCAGCATCCTGTTGCAGCCCCTTCTTCCAGAACTCATCCATGATACTCATGGCAGGAGCATATTTGATAATATATTTTCCTTTTGGGAAGCCACAGAGTGGGCTATGCAGAGTGGGCAGAGGCTGGCAGTTCTACTCCTGGACTTTGAGAAAGCCTATGACAGAGTAGATTGGGGTTTCTTGAGGGCACTTTTCTACGGTTTGGATTTTCGGATGCATGGATTATAGGGGTGGCCTCCCTTTACAGATCAGCCCACAGCGAGGTTTTGATTAGAGGGGTAAGGGGTGACAGGTTTTAGATTTTCAGATCAGTTCGTCAGGGATGCTCTTTAGCCCCTTTCCTCTTTCTCTTTGTGGCAGAAGCTATGAGTATCTTCCTTAGATCTCAGGCTGAGCTTTATGGGTTGAGATTGCCCTTGAGACAGGAGCAGGAGCTTTTTGACTATGAGTTGGTTGATGACACTACTATTTTTATTGAGGCCTCTTCGCAGTCACTTGATTCTTTCCGGACAGCCTTGGATATTTTTTGCTCAGTTGTAGGGGCACACATTAATTGGCATAAATCCTTTGGCTTTTGGATCATTGATGAGGACACTCCAGGTTGGGAGTTGACTTTGACTTTTCTTGGATTCAGAGGGGTGTTCCTGTCAGATATTTGGGATGCTAGGTAGGATTGGGCATCTCTCAGTACTAGAAAGTATAAGGAAAAAGCTCCTTTTTTGGAGCTCAACCAAACTCGACCTTGCCTCTAGAGTTGTGGTAGTGAACCGGGTTCTCTTGGCCACCGCCTGGTTTTTGTGTTTATGTTGGTGCCGGTCTAGGGATTGCATCACTCAGCTCATTAGACTAGTCAGGAATTTTTTATGGAGTGGACTTGATGGCACGACAGATGTTGCAGCGAGGGTGGCCTGGGAGACCATTATTCTCCCTACTTTGGAAGGGGGCCTTAATATCATTGACCCAGACTTGCAGTGCAGGGCATTGCTTTGTAAGGTGGTGGTGAGGGGACTCATGCCTGGGACAGGAACCGTGGAAGGATTTCTTTTTTGGACGCATTCAGGCTTGCACACCTACCTTAGGAGATGATTGGGTGGACAGCCCTTGCTGGATTTTTACTTCTGCCTCTCTCAGGTCTCCTGCCTCTCCTCTCATGACTGCGATCCTCAAAGCTTGGGGGAGCTTTAGGAACACTCTTCGAAGGGTTCCGCCCTCTACCCTTGAAGAGATTGATAGGCAGCCAATCATTTGGAACGATAGTATACTTGATGAGCATGGCAGACCTCTGGGCACTTCCCATTATATGCAGTGGTCTGGATGGGAGAGAGGCCCCGCCTAGACAGTAGGCACTTGGAAGGCTTTTATCAGGCTACCTGAGGATCGGAGGCTACAGTCTGTGAGTCACCTCAGAGGGGTAGCACGCAGGATTCAGTAGATAGATGCAGCCATCCCGGTGGATTGGACAGTTGACATGCCTATTACTTCCACCACTTGGATGGGAGCTTTTTCGAGGATAGCAGTTCCTCTACAGGTGACCGCTCTTTCGGGGAAGATGCTCTGGTCTTTGACGTTGGGGATGGAGGTATACTCTCTAGATCCACCAATGATATTCTTCTAGAGGTTGCCTTTCAGCCTGTTAGGATTGCTGGTTTTGTGGACCATGGAGCGGGCTTGCAGTGGTACTTAGATCTCGATCCTCTGCTCTTGGCCCTGGGATCCTGGAGGTTGTGGTTATATGGAGGTGCACCTATCAGGTGCTTGCAGTGGGACCCAGGAGAGTGGGAGTGGATAGATCATGGGCACTGAGAGAGGGGGATTCCCTTCTTTCGTTTCACGGTTGGTAATGCCAGGAGATTTCAGCTGAGCAGTAGAGGAGTCAGTGCGACATTGCCTTTGGGACTGCAATTAAGCAAGAATTGTTTGGAAAGGAGTTGCTCCCCCTTTCTTCATGACTTGGGGCTCAGTCGCATGGAGATTTTGGCTAGCATTTCCTCTTGGCACATTTGGAGAGCTAGATGCATAGAGGCCTTGGATGACACCCAGATACACCCATAACAGGTGTTCACGGGTATTTGGAGTGACACGATTCACACTTTGATAGCCATATGGGCTAGCATGCAGGGCCCTTCACAGGCAGCCTCTTCTAGGAGGACTATATTTCTTCGAGTTTGGAGGGGTTCTCCCTTTTTCTCGAAGGTTGCTACCGGATTGAGATGGCACTATCAGCCCCAATCCTTTCTTTTTGGCTGTTGAGCTTTTCATGCATTGCATGGTGTATCCTGTATTCCTGTATGGAGCTTGCTCTAACGGTTTTCTTTAATACTTAATAGAAGTCTCTTTTTTGTCAAAAAAAAAAAATCCCAACAGCCATCGCAATTAGTGTGTGCACTTATTGCAGCGCAAAATAAATCCAAGGCGTTTTTCATAAAACATATGGCTGCTAGAATTCGGCAACCACGTAGGCTAGGCAGCAATCCTTCTAATATTTCGAATGATTTTAAATTATAAGTAAATATAATAAGCAAATCAGGTTTACTCTTTTCCACAATGGCCATAGCGTCCTGCTACAAGTAACACATGTACGTGGCTCTCCCATAAAAGAAGACAACAATACAACTTTACGTCATATAGCCCTGCCAAATACATTATATGTCCCATCAACTGCATTGACCATGCGTTGATAAAATTCAACTGCATGGATCATGTCGGTCGATTTTTAATATGTTGGAATTAATAAGAAAGGATAAATTTTTAGTAAAGTGGCTAGGTATGTTTCCGTCATCGAGCTCTGAAATAAAGATTTGTCGTACTTGCACACATTAGTGATTTTGGAAGGTGACTTTAAGTCTTTGAATGCTGCTCACTATGATCAGCTGGTATGCGCAGAGCTTTTTGATATAACCGGGTTCTTGAGTTACATGACATCGTTAGACAATATAATATTTTCAATACCTTCAAATGATTGTGGGGAATTAATTGTGGGGAATCTGTTTGACGATCGCACAATGGTGGTAAATTGGTCCCCTATGCATTTGGAGCACATTATAAACATTATCGGATTTGAATGTATTGCTTGTTGCTTTGGATAAAATTATCTTATTTTGTTGCAAATGGTTTACTATAAAAGAAAAGAATAATTGATGCTAAATTTTGTTGTACGGAAATGAGTCTAAATCATTGTCAGCATACCGCCTTTGATCAAATTCTTGCAGCAATCAATTCAAGCGATGTTAAGGTGTTCTTTCTTGACCGACCAAGAAAATTTGAAAAGATCTTTATGTAATTGTTTGCTTTCTTAATTGCGTGGACACATTGCGTTGACATGCACATTTTTTGACATTGCGGCGGCAGTGCTACTGTCAAAGGAACACACATCACACTCATGCTTCAAGATATCATTGAATTTGCAAGCGACTATCACTTGCAATATAATCGTTAATATTTATCTTATCGATGTTTTGAAGTTAACTGAGCTAATAATATAGGACGAGGTTCTTATAGCTCATCACTATGTTTTGAAAGCATCGGATAGAACTGTGCAAAACATCATATCGAGACCCGATTAATATGCACAGAGTTTTACATAAAGATGTTGGAGACTAAGATTATTATTACTAGTACTAATATCGGGGATAAAGTATTCTTTTCGAGGATAACTTTTATTTTCAATAATTTGAATCTTTCATTTAAGGTGCGACGGAGGAAATTTGCTGTTCGTCTGCTGTTTGACGTAAAAATTAACAAATCACAAGGTCAAGCAATATTTATTCTATGTTATACTTGGTAACATAAGAGGTTAGTCACGGTTAATTACATGTTTTTCTCATGTGTGCGATCATCAAATGCTCTAAAAGTATTTATCTAGGAGAATGTGGATAATGCTAATGTCGAGGATTCAAGGATAAACTATATTACAAATGTTGTATACAAGGAAGTTTTATAAGAGCGATGCCATAGTGCACCATGATTCAATATACGATATGAGCACCATGATTTAATATACAGTATAAGCACGTTATTTTATTATTTGCTCGTTTTATATATTTATTTCACATTAATTTGTGAGTTGAGAAAATATTTTTCGTGGTCCTTAGTTCTCAAATTTATACATTCATAATTTATACATGCTCTTAAATGTAGTTAGGAAGGATGGCAAGATTCTTCACGTTCGTCACCAAGTCCACTGTGGTTGTCAAAGGTGCATAGTTATTTCATAGTTGTGTTCATAACTCGAATATCTCTAATGATAACGATACCGTTATTCAAATATATGTAGATTTCTTTCTATAGAGTGTGCTCGTAGAGTTGGTAAAAAGAATGAGTGTATCGCTCTAATGATACAGACAGCATGTGCGGTGTAACTTGAGCAACAAATGCTGATTACGTGTATAATTGTTTGAACTTTAGCGATGCCTAAAAGTGATAGTAAGTGCTCCCACATAGTTGGACATGTAAGATTTGTTAATTTGTACTTAAAAAATAATCTCTCTCTCAGTATTTTTAATTTCTCAATTGATTTTTTAACTTACATAGGTGCAGGTGGATTTAGTGAAATGTTAGGGTACAGACGTCTTCAATGTATTTTTAATGTCTTAAAAATACGTCGATGACGTCTGTGTTCCGCGTTTTACTGTAACCAGATATCTGTATCTATGTAGGTTTAAAAATCAATGAAATACCTAAAAATACTGATGGAAAGGACATATTTTAAGTGCATGTTAACAAATCTAACATGTCATACTATGTGAGAGTACTTACTGTCACATATAGGTGTCTTTACAAGCTCAAGAAGCTATATACGTAGTAAACATTCGTTGCTCGGATTAGAAGTATCATCGCATATGTTGTCTATATCTTAAGAAAGATATAGTGATTCTATGTAAATCAGTTTTCCACCATCCTTGCGAGCGTATACTTTTTTGAATATAAGAAAGTCATACTCACTCTCAAGGATTCAATTACGTATAATAAGATTCATCATAAATGATCCATCTAGAATGAAGCTATAATTGTAAGAAGAATCTTTACATTCATGCATGTATAATCAAATAATATTTATCTCACAAAAAAAAGCATAAAACAATACGTAATGTCCATCCAAAAAAATTAGTCATCTTAAGTAGATCCACCGATAACTACGTGAAAATTAGCGCAATCCATAGAAACAGATCTGCATATATTTCAATTTTAATAACTATGCATCTTCTACAAGCGCAACGACGTTAGTAACGAATGTAAAGGATCTTGCTATCCTATCTAATTGCATTTAAAAACATGTATAAATTATGAATGTGTAAATATGAGAACTAATGACTAAGAAAAAGACTTTCTTAGTGCACAAATTAATGTGAAATTGATATGCATGATATAACTAAATAATAAAATAGCATGCTCATACTATGTATTAAACCATGATACACTCTATAAGGGCATCAAAGATACATATATGTTGTTGTTGTTGCTCTTCTAAAACTTTCTTATATACAACATTTGTAGTGTGGTTTACTCTTGAATTCTTGACGTTGGACTCATTCATATTTTCGGAGATAAATACTTTAATAGCATTCAATGATCGTATACCTGAGGATTCCACATACAACTGACCATGACTAAACGCTTGTGTTGTCAAGTATAAGCCTAAAATAAACACTGTTTAACTTCGTGATTTGTTGATTATTGTTATGCCAAACATTAGACGAATAAGATATTACCTCCGTCGCATCTTAAATGGAAGTTGCAGATTATTAAGAATAGAAGTTATCCTTGGAATGAACACTTTGTCTCCGATATTAATACCAATAACAATCTCAATCTCCAACATCTTTGTGTAAAACTCTTTGCATATCAATCAGGTTTCATTGCACAATCCCTTTAAAGGATTCATGCTATATAATAAAATGATAGGAGCATTTTCCTTCAAAATCAACCAATGAGATATCACCAAGATCAAGGGTATTGAGATACTCTATTGCATAGTAAACATGCACATGTATCATTAATCGAATTTGCACTTAGATACTATTTTTTCTCCTCAAGCATTGTAATTAGCATGATACTATGGATTGTGTCAATCTCAAGGTTTCCAATTGACGCTCTTGAACATTTGTATCATGCCTCATCTAGGAACAATATGCATAATTTTGTCTCTGTGTAATACACTTTTGTCGTTGCATTCAATGGAACGATAGGCTAGGAGCATCAACATATGGGATGGATACGTGTTAAATATGCTCATCTTGAGGAAATAAAGGAACATACATGAGTGACATGTATGATCGATGTAAATTATATATTTTTTTCGATTCATCTATTAGCGGGGCTTAAAAATTGAATGTCTTGATAGCCAACATTGAGGTCATCGCCTGGTCCCGACAGGATAGAAACAACCTTCATCTCCTCGAACATGGAAGAGTGGTTCTCTAATTGTCATACTTCTGCATTTGGATTGCTTGAGCTGCTGTAACAGCTAGCCGTACTTTGTTTCTAGGTGAAGAAGTGGCTGGTTTGCTATCCTCTCATCGGGCTGTTGTGACACCTCAGTGTGACGAGGCCCAGACCCTGAAGTGGACATGTAGACTTAGTATATTTCCTTTGACCGCCATTGTATATAGCTATACAAAACATCTGTAAATATGTTTGAATAAATCAAGTGCTTGACCTTCAATGTACAGGGTTTGTGTGACACTCGAAAATGAAAGCTTGTATGGGTATATGTTAATGACTTGCAGCCTGATATAGTGGCTCTATAAGAGCACAAGCAACACATGTATGCAGGTAGGACAAGTCATTATGTTGGTTATCTTGTCAAGCATACTCTTCACCCATTGTGGCTTTAAATGATAAAGAAGACAGGTGGATCATCATTCAGTGTCTCATCTAGGGTGAAATACTCGAATTTGCATCTATTTATGCTCCTCAATCTTCTCATCAAAGAGCTTTATGAAACCGGCCTTCAATAACACGAAGGGCAGTGATCTTCTTCTACTCAGTCATAAACTTCATAAATAGCCCAATGCAAGCTTCAGTCACTTCAATCACTTAGCACAACTTAGAAAGAAACTTCAACAATAACAAAGGTTAGGCTAGAATGCCCCTGCTGAATGAAAATAGTACACAGTGCACCCACTGGTCCCAAATGCCTTGGCGCCCCTTACGGTATTTATTTAATGCTTCTGATTTACAATAGGGATTCAACCATGCACTGTTCCTCTCTGCAAATTTTCTACTTGTCTTCAAGGCATCTAATCCAAGTGCACCACTAGAATTCTCACTGTCAAGGCATACTCAGGCATCCACTTCTAATCTGACCCAACTGAGAGGCATTCAGGCATCCATACCTCTGACAAATTGAGCTCAAGGCAGCCTCAAGGCTATCACATGCATCCACATTATCCTTAAGCCTTTCATAGGAGCACCCTTGGCTCTGGGTGCTTGCTAGAATCTGTAGGACTTCTGAAAGGACTGCAAACAACACGCATGCACTGCAAAAAGCTGCAAAACAAGAAATAACAAGGAAAAACAGAACCCGGAGCCAATTCCCGCTGTTTGTGGCAAAGGGACGAGCTCCTTCCTTGCACCTATCCTCTGTCCAGGCTCCCTATAGGGTGCAGGTGCCTTCCAACAATCAGGATAAGAGAGAAATGAAGGTAGAGAGCGAAGGGTGAACACGAAAGAGCTGTAGAGGAAAGATGGTCCTCAGATCTACCTTGAAATGACTGTCTTGGGATGTGTGCCTGAGTCCTCCTAAGAGAGCATGCCAAAAGTAGTAGGTAAAGTTCCTCCTACAGCCTGCACTGGTGCATAATAGCTTCAGAAGCCACCATGCAGCCAGAAACATGTGTAGAAAGGTCCAGCACAGCAAAAGACAACCCTGGGCACCTGTTGGAGGCACTTGTACACGTCCGTACAGATTCTGTACGGACGTTTGTACAGTCCATACGAAAATTTTGAGAAAGTTGAAAAATGACTCCTGGCAGTTCTTAGAAGTGAGTACTAGCTTCGGAACAGCTGAATCATGCTTAAAGCGGTTGAAAACAGGCTTGAAACAGTTGAAACAGTTAAAAAACTTCTGGGAGAGTGAGGGGAGAGAGATGGAAGGTGGGGGAAGGGCATGCATACACATGCATGACAAATGGCATCTCCTTCTTGCCATTTGCCCCTTCATTAAAGTCCTAACCCCCATACCAAGGACAACGTTGGTTGTCCTTGGGCCCGACTTTTAGACCCCTCTTTTAGAGCCTTTGCCTTGCCCCTAGGACCTAGTGGTGCACCTAGACTTTGCCCCTAGGAACTTCTAGGAAGTGTGCACTTCCTCTAGCTAGTCCCTCACGGCCAAACCATTACAACATTTAACCATGGTTAACCCCAAGTTAAGCGTAGGTTGAGTTACGAAGATACTTTACACCACTTTTCGCGTCCCCGTCACATTTAAGTGGGAGGATATGCAGCAATATCCTTGGAGGCAGCATGCTTTTCTTTGTGGGGACTTTAATAATGCACCACTACAAGGGGATAATACTTCAAGTTATACTCACATGCTGGCCTTGGAACGTCACCATTTGTCATGCTTGATGTCTCAGCTTGGCCTTGTAGATCTTTGGACAGAGTTAAAACCCTTGCTTTCATGATATACCTTGGGTTGCTACAAGTGGGCATTGCGAAAGCTTTTGATATTGTGTAGATTTCGTCTCCCAGACTATGCAATCCTTAGGATTTGGCCATCGAATGCAACATGTTATCTACAAGCTGTATATTGATACTAAAGCTGCATGCATTTATTGAGAGATATTTCTGATCAGTGGACTTTAAATCGTTCAATGTGACAAGGATGCCCTCTTAGTGCTTTGCTTTATGCAATAGCTACTCATCCGATGCTTTGCTATATTGATCATCTTGTGCCCACAGATGTCTTGCATGGTCTGTAGATACGTGGAAGAAAGCCCATGATTGTGCAAGCTTATGCAGATGATTCATTCCTTTTACTTCATTAAGTATGAATGAAAACCGCGGAAGCAAGATCAAATGCGGGAGTACATCATGCTATGCATGAGGAAAAAAACAGCTCAAAAGGAGCTAATAAAAAACCTAGGCGGAGGCTGAAAATGCCACCTCAAACCTGAGGGAGACTCAAAGAAGAAATGAGATCCTCTCCAAACTCTGAAAAAAGTAACTCTCCTGGCAGTGGCTGCTCTAGAGGATCCCTGCATGCTCGCCCGTATGGCCATCAGAGTGTGTATTGTGTCGGTCCAAAAACAGGCCATAGCCTGGGAAGGGTGAACCTAGATATCCTCCATCGCCTCTGTACACCTGGCTCTCCAAATATGCCAAGCTGCTATGCTAACCAGAATCTCCCAAGACGTGTCTACTGAGGCATGAGCAGCTCTGAAAGGAGTGAAGGGAACATCCTGGAGGGAACAAGACTCAACTGACTGTCGCCGTACAATGAGAGCAGGATCTGGATCATGGCCCTCGAAAAATACCTATAGGCCAGTAAGAGATAACCAAGCTACTGAACCCCAGGTGATATAGAAAGGTGCTGTATGAAAGACACTAAAAATCCTAGCAACACCTTTCCAGATCGTCCTCGCATGTCTGCACTCCCAAAGGCAATACTGTACTAACTCAACTGCAATGTGGCAACGAGGACAAGTAGGGTCAGCCCTGAACCTGGCTCGTACGTAAGTACCGACGTCTCATACGTTGGAAGAAGTAGGCATTTCTTCGTCGAAATGAGGAGCTGCTAAACATTTTGTACAGAAACAACTCTAAGGAATTTTGGCGGAGATTCCTTGAGCGTAGGTCTCCATCACCCCTCACCGACACGAGAGTTTGATGTCCCACACTAGCCTACTCCAGATCTCATACATACACCTCGCCCCACCACTTGCAGGCTAGACTGAGCAGGGGATACGCCTCATTGGCTCGGCTAGAGAGACAATGCTTCCACTCCCACTTCCAGGACCCTCGGACCAAGGCTCTTCTCTTCGACCCCTTGGTCCGACCAGCCGGTATGTATGGCAGCCCTTGCTGGGGACCTGACATGTCAGACATAGAGTGGACACGGGTGGAGCGCCTGCAGATCCTTATGCTCTCACGGATGATCTGGGGAAAACCATTTGTACCACATAATATCATTTAGGCCGAGTTTGGTGCTTCTCCACTCCAGCTAGATGCAGCCTTTTAGACCATCACATATCTACACCGGGTTAGATCATACGAGGACTGCACATCAGGGAGAAAGAGGTTGCCATGGTTGGCTCTCCATTCCTCCATGAGGTTGGCAGCAGAGGGAGACGAGCGATGCTGGTATGCACGGCTCACAGAGGGTTTGTGAGACTAGGGTTTCACATCGATAGGATACCTCTTTTTCAGTATAATGTGGATGCCCCTCCCGTACTCCCACCCACCATCTCGATCGGGCCACACACCAACCAGGTCATTCGAGACGATCTCGTACAGCTACACACCTTTAGGACCTGGTTGGAGCCGAGGGGCTTCCAGTGAAGCTGAGCTTCTACAGAGATCACTGTCTTCGTATTTCGGAGAAGGGATTCATCACACCACAGGGGTACATTGAGCTTCATATGCCTCACTCACTCCGGATCTCCATCGGACAGTTTCGGGTATCGTCACACCGCCTCCGCATAGAGGGCATCAGAGCAGGGGGGTCCCTAGGGAGCATCGCATATGCACATTGTGTGACTGTCAGGAGGTTGAGTCGGAGGAGCATTTTATTTTCAGGTGCCCAGTGTACTATGAGGTCCAAGGTCGCTACCATTGTCTCTTCAGAGACGGCTCAGGGCTCCTTTCCAAATTACTTGCTTACCCAAATCAGAGATGCCTCGCGGCCTTCATTCACGAGGGGGTCCGACACAGAGAGTACTTACTCAAGCGACGGGGCTTGGCCACACCATCAGACACCTCTTTAGAGCAAGATCACAGGGTTCTTCCCATCGAGTGATATTGATTGTCCAGTCTCTAGCTGCAAACGTGACAGAGACCCCGACTCGACGACCGTAGCACGACACATGAGGCATCGAGGGGACACATAGATCACTCTAGGGAACCTCTCGTCATTGTTTAGACCCGGGACACGTCCCATGGGAGTCACGGTGGCTCTGGTCTTACGTCGAGCCTCCTCTTGGAGACCGAGATGCACGGCACCCCTTGACGGACGCTAGTGTCACATCACCGGCTATGCACCGGCCAGGGCGACATGACATACGGAGGATTCCGCTCCGCTCCAGTCTTTTTTTCTTTTCATTGTCACACCCATATGTATTTGATTATGTATGATCAGACTTAGGACCCAGGACGGGTGATGATGCTCGTTTAGTAGCTCCACCCTTACTGTGATTTGTATCAGGTTTTCTTTCAGTCTCATAGACCCATCGGTCTTCCGAAGACTAATATAAAATTTCTTTCTTTCTTTCTTTCTCTCCACAGGTTCATTGCAATCCCTCCATGAATAGAAAGCCAAAAGAAAAGAGTGATCTTTCTATTCTTGAGGGATTTCCAGAGCCTATGGCAAAAGTCTTTCCGCACAATTGCGGAAATTTGAAAACTATCCCAATGAGGGGCTCTGGGGGGCCTCCAACCTCTACTGCTGAGCTGAAATCTCCGGGCATTTCTGATTGTATAGCGAAAGAAGGGCTCTGGAGGGCCTCCAACCTCTACTGCTGAGCTGAAATCTCCGGGCATTTCTGATTGTATAGCGAAAGAAGGGGAAGCTGTTATCTCGGTGCTCCTCATGAATCCATTCCCACTCCCTTGGGTCCCACTATAAGAACCTACTAGGGGAACCACCATATAACAAGAGTCTCCAAGACCCCAGTGCAAGGAGAAGAGGATCGGGATCAAGATACCACTGTGAGTCCTTGTCCCACTCCATGAAACCTGCATGGTTAAAAGGCAACCTCCAAAAGAATATCATCAGACTCAATATCAAAGACTAGGGTATCCTCATGTGCTTCTTGCAAGGCAATAATCTGTAATAGATTGCCCGTCCCTCAGAACGCTCCCCACGAAGTGGACTTTGTGACCGGCATGTCATCTGTGTCAATCCACTCTGGCGGAATGCGTGCCTCTATCTGATGTATCCTGACTGCACTCGCTCTGAGGGGGCTACTGCTAAATGTCTTTGATCCTTTGGAAGTCTCCTAAAGGCTTGCCAGGTGTCCACTGTAGAAGCAGGTCCCCTCTCCCATCTAGACCACTGCATATAATGTGACACTCCAAGTGGCCGCCATGGTCATTCAAAATCGAGTCATTCCACATGATTGGCTGTCTGTGAATTTCTTCACGAGAGGTGGGTGGAACCCTGTAAAGAGTGTTTATGAAGCTGTCCCAAGCTTTCAGAATAGCAGCCATGAGAGGGGAAGGGGGAGATTTAAGATGGGCTGAAGTGAAGATCCATCTGATGGTGTCCATCCAATCTCCCCCATGAGATGGAGTACAAGAATGAATATTGCGTGAGAAAATCTTTCTAGGGCTCCTGTCTAGGCATCAATCCACGTACTACGAACTTGCAGAGTAAGGCCATACACTGCAAGTTCGGATCAATAATATTGAGACCTCCTTCTCCTGTGGGGAGAATGAGGGTCTCCCAAGCCACCCTGGCTAGAACATCTGAGGTGCCATCTTAACCGCTCCATAGGAAGTTCCTGATAGGTCTCATGAGCTGAGCAATACAACCTCTAGACCTGCACCAACAAGAGCAAATGAACCAGGGAGTGGCCAATAGTACCTGGTTCACAATCACAACTCTGGATGCAAGGTCAAGTTTGGAAGAACTCCAAAAGATGAGTTTCCTCCTGATACTTGCCAACATGGGAGCAAACTGTTGTGCCGGAGAGATGCCCACCCCAACTGGGCATCCCAGATATCTGACGGAAACACCCCTCTAAATCCAAGTGAACCCTATGTCATTCCCTCAGTCTAGAGTGTCCTCATCACTGATCCAAAAGCCATTGGATTTGTTTCAATTAATGTGTGCACTTGCCACAATGCAAAGCAAATCCAATGCCGTCTTAAATGAAGTCAGTGTCTGTGAAGTGGCATAAAAAAAAATAGCTGTATCATCTGCCAACTCACTGTCTAAGAGCTCATCCTCTTGCCTCAAAGGAAGCCTGAGCCCTACAATATCAGCTTGAGCTCTAACGTAATAGCTCATTGCGTCAGCCACAAATAAGAATAGAAAGGGGGCTAAAGGGCATCCTTGGCGGACTGATCTAGTAATCTCAAACTTGGCTGTGGGCTGATCTGTAAATGGCTGGCACCCCTCTGATCCATGCGTCTGAGAAACCAAAGCGAGTAAGTGTGCCCTCTAGAAAGCCCCAGTCTACCGTGTCATAAGCTTTCTCAAAGTCCAAGAGTAGAATGGCCAGCATGTGGCCATTATGCATGGCCCAGTCAGAAACCTCCCAAAATGAGAAGCCCAAAATGAGAAGATGTTGTCAAAGATGCTCCTGCGATGCACAAAGCCGGTCTGCGTTTCATGGATAAGATTTGTAAGAAAGAGTTGCAGACGAAGGCTGATAGCTTTAGCTAAGATTTTATACAAAGTTCCCAGCAAGGTAATCGGTCTCCACTGAGACACTAAATTCTTGCAACCCCTTTCATAATCAAATGAATGAGGCCCTTCGTAAGTGAGTTTGGCATCTCACCCAAGTCCCAAACACCCTGCAACGCTGAAGTAATGTGATCCCCAATCTGATCCCAAAAAGTTATAAAAAATATGGGGGTAAGTCCATCTGAACCAAGACACTTGCCCTTGTGAAGGGCAGAGAGAGCAGTCTTGAACTCTATGTTGGTGAAGGGTGCATCAAGTGAGACAGTCATATCCCCAGTCACCAGCCCAAGTAAGTGTTGCCAAATAACCATTCTAGCATCATCTGTGGCCTGAGTGTTAGGATTTGCTGTAAGAAGGGAGTCATAGAAATCGGTGGAAACTTGCAAGACGGCATCCGGATGTATGTGAAGAACTCCACCTGAGTCAACAAGCTGTGAGATGCTCTCCCTACTATGTCTGGGGCCAAGAGAAGAGAAGATCTTCTTGTTGATCCTACCTCCTGTCTGAGTCCAAAATGACTCTCTGGCATGAGAGGCATACTCTGCTCTCTGATCTAAAAGTGACTGCTGCTGGTGGGCCCTTGCTGCAACAAGGCGCTCCTAAATCCAAGCATCTGTAGGTCTCTTCTGCTCCTCCCTCTGGAGGGCAGCCAATTGCTAACGGATACCTATCTCACGCCTAAGGAGCTCACCCCTCCTGATACGAGTAACTGAAAGATAAAAGTCGCTAATACTAGAGAGGGTTGCAGCTAAGTCTGACGGAGAAAGCTGCCCATCCTGCATATGAGATATCCAAGTCCTCAACACTGTCTCTGTAAGGCCCTCCTCTGCATAAAAGGCATATGGAATGCAACACTGGGATAGCGGCCCCTCACATGAGGATCTGAAATCATCATAATCACTGGAAAATGATCCGAAGTGGACACCCCAGCTGCAATGCTAACAGTACCACCTTTATCAAGAGCCCAATCATCCACATAAAATCTGTCAATCCGTGCATGGATAGGCATCTGCAATCTCCTGTTCGACCAAGAAAACATGAGAGAATGTGGCTGAGTGTGAAAAGTATCATCGTGCCAAGCATCCCTGCCACTGTACTGAAATAGGAAGGCATCGCAAGCTGCCCTCTCTGGGGAGTGGATACCACCTTCCCTACCACCCTTTTTGTCTAAGGGCATTTCAACCATGTTGAAATCGCCCCCTATAATCCAAGCCTCTGCAATATGTGACTAAGAGAGGAGTTACTTCCAAAGAAGGGCATGATCCCCTCTAGAATTGGGTGCATAAAGGTTTAAAAGACCAATCTTATGCCCACCAATCAAAAGTATAATCCACTGAGCTCTAGAAGAGACTATGATCCCATGTCCAATCCACCAAGGGGAGTATAGAATAAGAAACAGAGATGCAAGTACCTTCCCCAGTGCCCAAGGCGGGTGACCAAAAAGTATGGCCTAAGAGAAGCTTACTTGGCTTGGCACAATCCTTGACATCCAATTTGTGTTCCTGGATCATAAGAATATCAATGGTTCCCCTAGTAACACCTGGATGAAGTTGGTAACGAATGAGCTGCCTACGGCGGTGGTGAGGTACACCCCCGAGGCCCTGAATGTTCCAAATGACAATCCTCATCTACAAGAGGAAGAGGCCGGATGGAAGATCCTACCTGACCAGGTAGTAGAGAAAGCCCTTTCCTGCGAAAAGTTCCTCCTATCAAGAGGAGGGAAGTCAACAGGGGATAGCACACCCACACTTGCTGAGGGGGAAACTCTGTCCATAGATTTCTAAAAGATGTGCTCCTTGAGCGTAGAGGGTACAAACTCCTCCTCTGCCTCAAACTCAACCAAGTCTGCTAGAACTGAAAATGAATTCTTGCGAAGAACCTTTGGAGCAGGATAATGAAGGAGCCTTGCGGAAGGAGGAGTGGAACCAATAACCCCCTTACCTTTGTTAGGTGTAGACAGAAGTGCAAGAAAAGGAGGGGGGTGCTGCAAGACCTCAGGAGAAAGCTGCATGACATCGGCCACAACTTTGCCGTTGTTGTCAAGTAAGGCACGGGTCTCTGCCGTAAGGATCTCCCTAGGTGAGCGCTCCTGCACATGAACACCTGAAGGGGCAGGAGTAGTCTCATCTGTACAAGGAACCAGGACAGGAATGTCTCCTGCTTGAAGTGACGGGTCCATGGCGCCATTAGTGGTGAGTAGAGGAGGGAGAGGATGCGGGGAGGGGGAGGCAGGGAAGGGGGAGGTGGGGAGGGGGGAGGGAGGAAGGCGAGTACAGAGGGAGAGAAGGTAGGGAGGGAGAGGGGGAGGCGGGAAAGGGAGAGGCCGGGAGGGGGATGGGATGGACCATCACTCACCGTAAAAAAATAGGTTGGGTACTTGTAAAGCTTAGGAAGAAACTAGAATATTAGAAGTTAGCCACTTGGCCTCTTCATGTTCGACTCCGAATTGTGCAATCTATTTTGGTGGCTTATATTCAGTTTTTCTTGCCTTTGTAGATCTTGGATAAAAAAAACACGTCTTCTTTCATGTCCCACTCTTATGGAGACTTTTGGTGCTCAAAGCATGGCCGCCGTAAGAGTATCAGATTACTCTCTTGGAGCATTTGTGCTCCCCAAAGATGCAGTCTCTTGAACATATTAAATATTCATATTCATATTTGGGCACACAAGGGAAAAATGATGCTGCAATTTTTGTAGGGTCATCAGCCAAGGGCTGCCGTGATCTTTCATGCAGTTGACCACTCCTGCTTTTGGGCATTGGCATCCCAACCCATGGGACTTCATTCTGGGATATATTCATGGTACGGTTAAAGGATTTCCTTCCGTTTCTAAAACCTGGAAGGAGATTCTCTCTCATCTCAAATGGCATGGTCGTGACTCTCAGGATGGGAATTCCTTGCACGTTGAGAACTTGCACTAGTCAAAGGCATTTTATCCTCCCCTTGCTTTAGAAGAACCAAGCGCTTGTATTTTATTTCATCCAAAGGAATTACACTTGTTGGTGATGTATTTCATGATGACAGTACTCTATTGGCTTTTCCTTTTCCGGCCAGACAGTATGGATTGGGGATGCATTATTGATCCCTTTGGCACTATCTTTCTCAGATGCTTTACTCCTTTTTGCCGGTATCGGAGCTTATGCATCGCCTTTGGTCTTTGTATCGCCAGGGTTCTACCCGCCCCATTACGCCTGGCTAATATCTCAATGGCTGGTTTAGGCAGGGTTTTGATGTCGCCTCCTTGGATATCGCATCATGCGAATCAGCCTTGGTTTTTAAATCGTAATACCAAATGGTGGCATAAAATATTGTAGCAGCTCTGGTCCTGCAAACTTCCACTTTGTCAGCAGGTTTGTCTATGGTGATTGATGCTTGGTGTTATTCCTTTTGGCCCACCCTTGACATGTAGACATATTGCTCCTGCTCTATGTCATAGATGTTTGACTCCCAGGGAATCCTTGCTCATCTTTTTTAGAATTGTCCTATCATAAGTGATTTCTTGCTATTTCTTCAGCAGCGCCTTTGAGCTCACTTTCCAACTGCTTCCATTGGCAAGCTTTTTTGGATCTTTGGCATTCACCTACGGCGAGCTGAGTTTGATCTATTTTTCATGTGGGCTCGATATTGGGCACTTTGACTCTGCGGAAAGATAGGAACCAGGTGTCTTTCGGGAACCTACTTCTTCCATGTTCAAGTATTTCTGGATGTCGCTCATGCAATCCTCTTATGATTGCATGTCTGTTCATCAGATAGATTATACCATCTACTGGTCCTACAATGAATTTTCTGATCTTGTATTTGCTGATCCCCACTTTGGGGACAGCCTCTTTTTAATATAAAGATACATGGATTTCACCCCAAAAAAAAAGTGTGTTGCAAATTTTCTTGGAGCTCTGTGCCATCCACAAATTCAGTAGGTCATGTCATCAGCATGGTATGGCCATGCCTAGGATACTCCCTTTGCCCTTTTGTTGCAGTTCTCTAACCTTGAACTTCACATTTATTTTGGTGAACCTGCAATTCGTGACCATGCCTATGGTTGTGAGTAAATAGGAATATGCTTGTATATGTCTTCTCAATAGGCAAATGCAGGGCACATGCCTTTGTGCTTGCCCATATATACATGCATGCATATACAGACACAAACAGAGCGTTTTAAGTTGAGCATGTCACTTTTCACGTCGAGACATGCATTTGCATGAGCATGTATGAATATGGGTTAGTCATCCATGGTCCTTACGCACATCTATCTGTGAGTACAGTAGTCCTCATTTGTGCTTGCTTGCATATGGTTTCCCCAAAACACTCCATTTTCGTACTAATTTTTGGCAACTGAGATAAACTCAAAGCTGTGGTTGGAAAGGTATTGGAACTCGGGGCCTTAATTCGTACAAAGCAAGTGACATCGCGTGAGCTGGTGGACATATTTTTGAAGCGACTGAGAAGGTAGGACGTGACAAGTTTTTAAACATTCAAATCTTATTGTGTAGTTTTCAGCATCTTCCATGCTGGGCGCAATAAATTATTGCTCATCTCTGTAATTTTCGACATGATTTACGCATGTGTAAGGCTCAGAGGTTCATCACAATGCTAGTGCTATAATAATAATTTTTTTGAAGTGGAGAGCTCTACCTTTTATGATGTGCCAAAAGCTTATTGTACAGCTTCCTTTTTGTTGGTTCATTCAGGTACAATTGTGTCCTTCAGGTTGTTATATCATACACAGAAAAGTTGGCCTATGAGGAAGCTGCGACTGCGGATGAATTGACAAAAAGGGGCATCTACCTTGGTATGTTAGAGTTGGTAGATTAAACCATAGATACTTATCAATGAATAAAAGGAACCTTGTTTAGGGGACCCTTGATGTGGATGTTTATTGGAAGGTGTGAAATCTATTTACATCTTAGAAAAGCAGAGTAGGTGAAGCTGCCACAGTCTCACAACTTGAACCTCTACTCTATTGTTAAGGTGTGCATGCTTTCTGACCAAAGTTTTGACAGATTTCTCCTATCCTTGATCCAAATTGCCCTTAATGACATGTCTGCAGCATGCACACCGGCAGATCCTTCAAGCTGTGATATTGAAGATGATATCCTTTAGTGTATCATAATAGTGATAGCTTGGGTCGACATTCCTATGCAAGGCATGATATTCAAGTAAGCTGATTTGGTGCCCAAGGGACTGAAGCGATTAATTTAATGCCTCATACTCAATGGCCCTGGGTCAATTGTAAGCCACAATGCTGGCTGACAAAAACTGCAATCAGTCATGTCAGTCCCCTAGAGCAAGGATTACCCAGTGGTGGAAACCTATAAAACACCGGCCCACCCATCTCTGGTCAATCATTAGAGGGTTCTGACTGAATCAAGCCTAGACACACGGCTTTGCAGTCTCAACATCTTGCAAGACAACATTATAATAATAGAGACCCAACCCTTTCATTGAGCTTTGCTCTAAGAGGTTCTTTCATACTTAATATAAGTCTATCTTCCACACAAAAAAAAACGAGAGAGAGAAAGTAATTAGAGATGGAAGGCAGCAATATTGCTGCACATGGGTAGCATCACATAATAGGGACCCACTCATCCTTTGTAAAGAAAGAAAGTCTATTAATGTCCACGGGAGACCAAAGGTCTATGGGACAATAGAAAAAACCATCTAGTACATCAGCTCAGGGAGGGCATATAGCAGCTCCCAAGGAGTGCATAACTCTAGTTATTTAGAATACCTAAGTTAAATCCTAAAAGAAAGCATATATAATCGGCCATAGATTATTTTAAGACTGAGAGTCTTTTGGTTTGATTTAGACTCCCTTATGAGTGCTATTCCTCCACGGTACCTTCCATCCTTCCTGTCAGCCTTAACTTTGGCTAATTCTGTGGCTTTATCCTTCAGCTGAGCTCTTGTGAGTTCCTCGGCTATCCATCCCTTGGTCCCTTTCAGCTTGTAAGACTGCCGTAGAACCTTGAATCGTAAGTCTCGTGAATTAAATGTAGTGACAGCATGTCCTTCATGTTGACCAATACGAACTGATCTAGCTTCGCCATCTTCGTTACGATTATCAGGCTTGTCATTCTCATTTGCTGTCCAGTCAATGTTAGGCATGGCTGCTTTGATATGTGCTATGGTATCATCGAATCAGTCCTCCTCATGTACTATCCATCTGGAAGTCCCCCTATTCTGATTTTAAGTGCAATATCTTGTCTGGCTTCATGGAGCCCTAGTCGCTCAAACCATCTCTCTGTGCGTGCATACCAGCACCTCTGGCCCCCTCCTGCTTGAGAGAGTCATTGAAGAGGACAATGCTAACCATGGCAGCCTGTTGCGTCCAGAAGTGTAATCTCCATACTCCCTGACTTGGTACAGATATGTGATGACCTGAAATGCAGCATCTAGCTGTAACGGGGATGACCCAAACTCAGCTTGAATGATCTGGTGCGGAACAGATGGCTTACCGCGGATCATCCGTGATAGCATGAGAACCTGTAGCCGCTCCACACGAGTCCACTCTATATCCAACAAGTTTGGCCCCCAGCAAGGGCTGCCATACATCCCTACTGGGCAGACTAAGGAGTCAAAAAGCAACCCCTTGGTCTCCGGATCCTGAAAGTGTGAGCGGAAGCACTGCCTCTCTAGTCTGGCTAAAGAAGTGTACCCTCTGCTCAAAAGGGCATGCATCGTGGGTCTCATAGTGAAGATGGGTCCGGAGAAGACAACCCCAAGATACGTGTATGATGAAACTATCTCAACAGGTGACCCATCAAACATGAACTGCTCCTGACTCGTGACGGCTCGAGATGTGTTGAACATCATAACCTTGGTTTTACCGAGGTTGACCTTCAAGTCATGGGACTTACAGAAGGACTGTAGTGCGTCAAGGTGTCTCTGGAGCCCCTCTGTTGAGGAAGACAAAAGAGCCACATCATCTACGTAGAGCAAAATCCGAATCAACATGCCAGCAAGAGAACATCCATTCCCCCCCGTGTCTGCATCAATGTCTCGAGCTTCGTCTATGTAGAGGCCAAACAGGGTAGGTGATAAAGGGCACCCTTGTTTGACCCCAATAGTGCTCATGATGTCGTTTGTCCACCCAGATCCTGGCCGGACTCTGCCTGTGACTCTCTCATAAAGCACCATGATAGCCCAAATGATCTCCTGGTCATAACCCAAATCCTGTAGGTGCCGGATGAGGCGGGCTCTCAAAACCGTATCAAATGCCTTGTGGAAATCCACAAAGCAACATTAAACCCTTTGCTTCCGTGCCCTTGTCTCCTCGATGATGCATGTGAGCGTGAGAATGTGGTCCATGGTTCCATGATCACGTCGGAACCTAGATTGTCCTGATGCTCTACGTCCTCTACACTCCGCAAATCGGTTGAGCTCGGAATCAAGCACTGATGCATAAATCTTGGACATGACATGTCCAATCATGATGGTCTTGTAATTCTCCGGGCTCATGGGATCCCCTGCCTTGTGTATGGGTGAAATAGTATTAATGGTCCAGGTGCGTGGAAACCCCAAATAGATAGCCTCATTAAAAAGCTTTGCTAAAATCGGGGCTAGGAGGTTAATCCCATAATCAATGAACTCAGTGCATAGTCCCTCGTGATCCTTCGCTCGGCCATTATGCAGTTTCACCACAACATCCTTCACTCCCCCCTTAGTGAAGAGGGTACAGGAAGTGGGGCGTGGCAAATGTGAGAGGTCAGGGACTGGCTGATCAGGGATGTCATATAGTGTGCGTGCGTAATTATACCAGACCTGAGTATTAGTGAGTGGTGAGGGGGACCATCCCTCAAGAAATCTACACCAAAAGTCCTTAGAGTTGTTACTAAACAAAATGTTTAGTAGCTCTCCCTCGTTCTTGCGAGCAAAATCTAGTTTCTTCCTACGTACTAGCCACCGATATACTCCCGTAGCGTCTTTGGCTCGTTCCCAAGACTGTTTTTGGTTGCGAGTTTGAGATGATGGCATTAAGCCTTACACTCATCATCGTACCAACTATTGCACGGTACAGTCCCAGGTGGTGGTGGGCGGGTGGAGCCTCTAACAAGGCATTTAGGGACTTGCTGTTCCATCTCTTATCCTCCTACAGGGCATTTGAGATGAGCTCTTTCTTTGCTGCTGAGGTGCCCTTTTTGACTACCACTATGCCACCTCAAAGCTCTTCTTTCCCTTTAGTGATCTATTGTGAGAATTCAGCATGCTGCATAGTGGCTTGCATGGCAGCCATATCCTTCCTATTTTTTTCATTTTCTGGTTCAAACTCTTCCGATCTTTCCATGCTTTCTTCTCCTCTTGTGTCTAGAGGTCTTTGTCTGCTCTTTGAGTGTGTTCAGCTCATCATGAGGGGTGGCTGAAACTCTCCTCTACAATTGATTGCGTGTCCTCAATGTCTGATTTTCCACTTTAAGATTGGCAATTTGAGTCTCCATTCCTTGATTAATGAGGCATGGTGGCAGTTTTTTTCATTCAATGCTCAGACCATCTCCTCCTGCATTTTGCTTAGTTGAATTTCTGCCTTCCATTTGTCCATTTGCTCTTGCATGGAAACCAGCAGCTTACACATGAGTTTATCATCATCCTTGCTCTCCCCTAGTTGAGAGAGAGAGAGAGAGAGAGAGAGAGAGAGATGCATTTGCAAGCCTACATTTAGTGAAGTATGGGTTTTATGTCTTACTATGTTATGCCATTGATTATCTATTGCACTGTAATTGTCTTTGTAGGGCCACTACATGGAATACCATATGGCCTTAAAGACATCATCGCTGTTCCGAAGTACAGAACTACGTGGGGCTCAAGTTCATTTAGAGATCAAGTTATCGATAAAGAAGCATGGATATATCAAAGGTCTTTGAAGCATTTATCAGAGTTTTCCTTGCTGACTTTACTCCTTTAAATGACTACTTTGGACTTGTGATTATGCACTGTTTTTGCATGTTCTTTTACTTTTTAATGGTCCTTATATGCCTACTTCTTGCTCCTTCCCCACTTCCTTGCCAAGAATGGAAAAATTATATAATTTATAAACTGAAGGCTGGTTTATATGCCCTTTTTGCCTTTATAACTCAGTATTTATCCTCGTGGTTATTCTTTCATGGAGATGTCATAAAGAGTTTCTGATAGTATTGAAACCATCTATGGTTAATCTATTCATTATTAGCTGATGGCATGATTAACTTTGAAAATGGGTAGCACAATAGATAGGCACTAGCACTGGTAAATGACATTTGCTCTTTTAGCTTCATAATCCAGTATGTATGATTTTGGTTATTCAATGTCTGAGGCAATCATAAAACAATTGCCTTAGTGACATTGGAAATAGGAAAACTTGGAGAAATTGGAGTTTCCAAAGACTCTTATGATTTCTGTCCTTCCAAAGAGTCGAGAGGCCCCAATATCGGACCCATGCAAAGAAAAGATAAAAGTCTGGCCTCGGTGGATAGATGCATAAATGTCCAAAGTAATCACGATGACCAGCCTTAGAGTGTTGATTATGCTCTTGCAAACAAACAATATCTGGCTGCATTTTATGTACATAATTCCAGAAAAGCCTCCACTTCGAGACATTGCAGAGGCTCTGTACATTGTATGTAAAGCACTTAAGTGTTTGATGCATGGAAGAGATATATACAGAAAAGTATAAGTATGAAACAAGATATGAGAGAGGCAAAGCCTCTGCCTGCATGGGCTGCATGCCTTCATGATCCATGAAAGATATAGCATTCTCCCCTTCTTCAGAATCACATATGGGGATGCCCTTCTTCAAAACCCCCACCCAATTTTGAAGGACAGGAGCTGAAGTGGAAGCCTGTCTTGGTGAGGGAGAAGAAGCATCCCATTGACGAGATTGAAAGGGGCGTTGCTTCAATACTACCACCTTCTTAGGCTGTTGAAAACCATCCCGATCTGTTCTCACAGATTCCTTCATCTTCTCTTTTTCTTTTTCTTTTCCTTTTCCAGCAAGTGATTGCACTTGATTGATTGGTTTGGCATTCTTTGCTCCATTTCTATTTGCTGTCTTAGCTTGCAAATTCTCATTCTTTTCCCGTGTCTGGGGCAGTAATGCATTGGGAGGGGGCTGATGTAGAACCATTGGACATTCAGAGGGACATTCAGAGGCTAGGTGCCCAAACTTGTGGTAGGCAAAACAAGCTCCCACAAACACACCCCATTTCAATTCAAAATACTTTTTTCCCAATTGCACTCCCTCAACTTCCACTGCAATAGAAGGAGGGGTGGGTGAATCAGTGTCCCAGAGAATGCAGAACCTGTTGCGGTTTCCCATAGGGTGTGGAGGACAAATGACCTGTCGCAAAGTAGCAGCCAGGCCAGGCAATTCTTCATGTATATAGTCTGGGAAGTTAACAACCTCAACCTAGACAGGACAATGATGTCGTATAAGACTTTGATAATCCTTGTTTGGGGACCAAGGCATAGCATAAAAGAGGGGAGAAAGCTCAAGTAACCTCTGCGTGCATACAACATCTGATAAATGCACCATAAAAGCCTCTAGATGCAAAATATACTCCCTCTACAAAGCATCCTCCAAGGATGGACTTGATCCACTATGCGACATCACTGGCTGCTGGGATTCTTCTTGGAAAGAAAATTATAACCGCGGTTTGAGAATTTCCTGAGAGGATTCACGAGGGAGGGCAATTTCAATTTGTACGTGACCTCTGGAACTGGTTTGCCCCATTCCTGTCGTGACTGCTGAAAGTCATCCTTGAGGGTATCAAACACATATTGAGCTTCCATAGTAAGTTCATCATCTTGTGCTGCAGGCTGTGAAGGGCGGCGCTTAGCATCTGCAGATCTTTCTTTTCGAGCATATGTACTAACAGCCGAACTTGAAGCGATGATTGAAATACGACAAGGCAAGAGGGACTGTACGGAGAAGTAGAGAATCAGAAACAAGCGAGACACAGGAGGGTATGGAAAAGCACAGGAGCGAGAACTCGAGACTGCACGGAAAATATACTGGTTTGTACGGACAAGACCAGACTGTACGAAGGTACGGTCAGGGCTGTACGGAAAAGAGCAGACTGTACGAAAAGGGCAGACTGTACGGAAACAGGAGCGGAGCTGTACGGATGGGGCTGTACGGGAAAGAGCAGACTGTACGGACGGGGTTGTACGGGAAAGAGCAAAATTGTACGAAAAACACAAACGGAGCTGTACGGATGTACGGAAGGTAAGCTGCAGGGAAAAGTACGACGATGCAGACAAGCGAGAGCTCTGTTCGAAGCTGTGCAGAGGTAAGCCAACCTTAGCGTAGGTGTTTGTACTGCCGTACGAAAACCGTACGGCGGCCGTACAGTTGTACGATTAGAAAGGGCGGTTGTACGGGAGCTTTGGCAAGGGTGAACAGCAGAGGCCTGCTCTCTCTCTCTCACACACAATTTTTTTTTTTTTTGGGTGAAACCAGTAACTATATTATTAACATGAGATCAATGTACATGACATTAGACTCCAAAAGAGAGCCTAATGGAAGAACTCAAAAACAGTCAGAAAATACTTCAAGGCTAGTAGCATCCAGGTCCCTCGCAACATAACTATCATATAGAGATTGCTTGAGGGACATTCTGAAGAAAGCATATGCCTGAGGAAACTGTTGTCCCATCCTAGAATGCAATCTCTGTGTCCAAATAGTCCATAGTACCCAAAAACGAGCCCAGTGAAAGAAAAGGAGGAATGGAGACATTTGAGATGAGGAGCATCCAAACATCCAGAAGAGTTTCCCGAATTTGATAGAGGGAAACCAAAGCCGCAGCAAATGAGAGACATGAGTGATCAATATCTGAGAGTGCGGGCAAGACCATAACAAATGGGGAATTGTCTTACGGTGATGAGAACAACGAGGGCAGGAAGGGGAAGCAATGCGACGTGCTGCCAATTTCACCCCAATGGAAAAAGCTCCCACAATATATCTCCAAAAGAAAAGCCTCTGTTTCAATGGCAATTTAACTTTCCAAATTTTCTTGAGTTGTGATTGCCACCAAGATAAAGGTCTATCCAAATTCCAAAGAGTGTTGGCATGCTTATCAATCCATGGCGGTGGAAGAAGAGATCTGTAAACCATCGAGGAGGCCAGATTATGCATTGAAAGTGAACAGGTATCGGGAGATAAGGAAGTCAGATTCCAGTCCAGTAATCTGTCCTGTACAAACAGTGGAGGAACAGGAACAAATGGCTGCAACATAATTGTAAGTATTCTCCAAATGGGCCTATGATGCAGACCCAAGGGGAATGTCCTGCAAGCTTGTGGAAATGAAAGCACATAACCATGTTGATCCACAACATCTCCGACAAATCTTATGCCCAATTTCATAAGATTATATGCTTTAATAGGAGCCTGTAAAGCAAGAGGAGATTCAAACACCTTGCTCCAATGGATGCTTTCCAAGCGAAGAGAATTACCATGATGGGAAGAAGCACCTGACCATTTAGCATAAGAGAGAATTCTCTTCCAATCATGAATAAAAGCAGTAGAAACAGGACAACCGGGAATTTTCCCCTGAAATGTGGACATGACTGCTTCCCAGTGATCTGTAATCCAATGCCCATATGCATGGGACATCATGTTACCACACATAGCTGCTAGCATAATAGCCCATGGTTGTTTTTGCTGAAAAAAATCAGCAATCATGGTACTCTTTCTTGCCAACATATGAAACTGAAGATTGAGAATATTCAGTCCCCCATGAGTCTTAGGAGAACAAACGGACTGCATGGGAAGTAGTCGCAAAGCCTTTTTGTGAGATTTGCTTTTCCAAAATATCTCCATAGCCTGGGACATATAGGAAGCCAAATGCTTAAAAGACCAGGGAAGAAGAGGCAGATAAAATTGCACATATGCTATAATGATAGACTGTACTATCCGAAGTCGAACATGTAGAGGCCAAGTGGACAAATGCCAGTATTCCAGCTTCTTGTTTATCTTTTGAAGCACCCATTTGAGCTGTTGTTGAGTGGTGATATTCCAGCCAATGGGATACCCTAAATGCATCACAATAGTATGGGAAGAGATAATGTGGCCTGGCCAGAGAAGTGCATGCCAATCAGCTTCTTTCAATGCTAGAAGATTTGATTTCTGAAAGTTAATATGCAGTCCAGCAGCTATGCCAAAATCATTCAGAGTATGCATCAAATGAGAGAGATCATTTTGAGAATTCCTGGGCATAAAATATGAATCATCAGCATATGCCTGTGCAAGAAACTGCTGTGCCCCTGGAATTTTCAAGCCATGAAGCTGCCCTGTATCTGCAAGATGGTCCATATGCAACAATAACGGATGAGTAGCAGTGGCATACAGTAACGAACTAAGAGGGCAACCCTGTCTCACCGAGCGGGTCATAGTCCATGTTCTTGACAACCCACCACCAAGCAAACACTGCGCGGTGGCATGAGAATAGAACCAGTAAATAATATGGACCAGCCGAGGGTCAAATCCCAATTTATGCATAGTCTGAGAAATAAAATCCCAATGGATAGTATCAAATGCTTTCGCAATGTCCACTTGCAGAATGAGAACATCTTGCTTGGAATATTTGGCATACTCAATTGCAAGCAAAGCATTGGAGATGTTGTCAGTAATCTGTCTTCTGGGAACAAACCCATATTGCCTGGGATGAAGTCCTGCTTGCAAGATAAATCGGACCCTGAGGACAATCATTTTGGCAATGAGTTTGTAAATGACTGGCATAAGAGATATGGGCCGCCAATCAGCCATTGTCTCACACAACCTTTTTTTAGGGATCAATTTGACAAGGCCATGTTTCCAAGAAGAAGGAAGAGATTGCTCTGCCCAAGCATGATTGATCATAAGAGGCAGAGTGTTTTTGAGTTCACCCCAAAATGCACGGAAAAATTCAATAGTCAATCCATCCCAACCAGGAGAGCTGCCTTTACGTAAATGACTCAAAGCATCATCCAGTTCATTAAGCATAAAGGGCTGTCCCAATGCATGAGCCTGTTCCAGAGACAATATCGGCTGAACATGCATAAGAAATTGAGACCTAGCTGCATTCACTTGCATTGAATGATCAGGCTGAGGAGAAAAGAGATGCTGGAAATGACTAGAGCATTGCGATTCCAATTCTGATTTGGAGGTGGTCCAGGTGCTATCATCTTGCTTGATCCTGCAAATATCCTCCTTTCTCCTATCCGCATGCAGGCTTTTAAAGAAGGCTTTGGAGGAACAACCCTTATCCAAAAGGGGTTTCATGCGAGCTCGGATTTGCCACTTCTTTAATTTGCGAAGATCATTTTGATGGATGAGATGAACCACATAAGCACAAGAATCCTGTTCAGAGGAGGTGAGCTGCCCATAAGAGTTGATTATATCCATTTGTTGCTTGTGAGATTGAGCCCATTTCAGCTTAAGCCTGAGGTTTCCCATGTAACTCCGTCCATAATCTTGAATAACAGCCTGCAAACGATGGGCAAGACTGATCCAAGCGAAATCCATGTCCTCCTGAGCATGTAAGAGGAGGGGACGGACAGCCACTCTCACCATGTTCTGAAATTGTTGATGAAGCAAATAAGCAGTATTGACATGGAGCAGGCGACAACCAAAAAAAGGCATATCATCTGTCAAATGTGCTATAGATAATGTCAAACATACCGGAAAGTGATCAGATAGCAAGAGGGAATGATCAACCCATAGTGCACATGTGAAACTAGCATACTGTTGAGCATGCAACAAATACCATCTGTCAAGTTGAGCCCAGTAATGAGTAAAGGCATTGTGACGGTATGTATAGCCCATATCTCTGTCCCTTGTTGAGAGCCATAAATCTTCTGCATGCAAGAAAGAAAGCATATCCTCCCAATGTCAAAGCTCAGTGGGGATCATGTGAGAACGATGAGTGGTGTTGTCTTGGATGGCAGGTGAGTTATTAAAGTCTCCACACAAAAAGGCATTAGACAGCCATGGATATTGTTTGAGGGAGGCCCACATTCGAGCTCTTGTCGCAGAAGTTTGAGAGGCATAGACAGATGCTATTTCATAAGGATCAGCATGATAGATGCATTTGATCACCATCCAGCGACCCTGGGGGTCATTGTAAGCAACCGTGGGCTGCATATCATGTTTCACTAGCATGCATACCCCCGAAAAGGACATTGTACCAGCATAAAATATGTCATAACCAGCAAAGTGGGCCAGCCAAGAAGTGTTGGTTGTGTTCCTATAAAGAAATTACATCGGGGTGCATTCTATGTACATAGTGCCAAAAAAGTCTCCACTTATTGACATTACAAAGACCTTGAACATTGTATGTAATACAAGTGATTGAAGTAGACATAGAAGATATGTACAGCCAAACCAAAAAGCATAGTAAAAGTATAAGTTGTCAGGCCTCAGCCATGACATCGAGGTCCACTTGGCCTCCTGGATCATTGGCTCTATTATCCTCATCATTGTCACATACAGGGATGCCCTTCTTGAGCACATCAACCCACAGTTGAGAAGTGAGGCTATCAGCAGGGGTAGAGGCCTGACCAGGGGTGGAAGTAGAGGCATCCCAATGGCGAGATTGTAACGGTCGTGGCTTGAGCGCAAATTCCTTTTTGGGTTGCTGCTAGGCACCTTGGGGAGAGGCAGGAGATTCTGAAATTTTACCCTTTCCTTTATCCTTTTGCTTGGCTGAAATCTGAACCACATTTTCTTTGGGAGGGACAGATTTAGATGCCGCATCACCCAACTTGCTAGGCATAGCCTTAGGCCTCGGACCGTCGGGGTTCTTGTATGGCCAAAGGAGGGTGGAATACTTTAGACCAAAAAATATTCTCTACCCTCAAAGAGTTGCCCGAGAGAGAGTTCCTGCCATGCCATTCCAAATGGGATAGAATATGTTTCCAATCAAGAAGCAGACGAGAGACAAAAGGGCATCCTCTGATCTTGCCTTGGATAGAGCCAAATAAAAAATCCCATTGAGTAAGCTGCCAATGCCCAAAGGCAGATGTATGAAGATGTAATAAGAGAGAGCGGATCATGAAAGCCCAAGGCTGATCTTCTTGCATAAACTGTATCATCATTTTCCCTCTGTGAGCAAGTAAATGCATTTGAATATTGAGAATGTTCAGACCTCCGTGCATCTTGGGAGAACAGAGACGATGCATAGGGAGTAATCTGAGACTTTTCTTGCCATGTTTTGAACGCCAGAAAATTTCCATGATAGTTGACATAAATGAAACCAGATCTGCCTTAGTGAACATAGTGAGAGGCAGATAAAATTGTATGTATGCTATCAAAATGGATTGTGTGATTCGCAGGCGACGAACATGTAATGGCCAAGTTGCAAGCTTCCAATATTCAAGTTTTGCCCTTAACTTTGCTAGCACCCAATCAGTTTGTTGTGAGCGGGTGAGTCCCTAGCCTAGAGGATAACCAAGATGTCGAATGAAATGAGAAGCGGGGACAATTTCCCCAGGCCACAGAAGGTTGTGCCATTCCTGTGCATGTAATGGCAGCAATTTTGATTTCTGAAAATTTACCCGAAGGCCAGCAGCCAAACCATATGTGGAAAGAGCATGCATAATCATGGACAAATCAGCCCGAGTATTTTTTGGAGTAAAGAATGAATCATCAGCATATGCCTGAGCAATCATGCTGCGACTACCAAGAATCTCCAAACCGTGCAACTGGTCAGTGTCCAAAAGGTGATCCAGATATTGAAGCAGTGGATGAGTAGCTATGGCAAAAAGTAAAGCACTCAGGGGACATCCTTGCCTGACAGAGCAAGCAAGAGTTCAGGATGGGGAAATATCTCCTGAGAGTATACAGGCAGCTTCACTATCTTGATATAGCCAAGTGATGAGCTGCTGCATTTTTGTGCCAAAACCCAATGCTTGCATAGTCGATGAAATAAAATCCCACTGAACAGTATCAAAGGCTTTGGCAATATCAATTTGCAGTAACAAAACATCGTGCTGTGTATATTTGGCATATTCAATTCCAATGTAGGCATTAGCAATGTTATCGGTGATGTGCCTGCGCGGGACAAAGCCATATTGAGCAGGATGCAACCCATCATGTAACATCCCCTTTAGCCGATCGACAATCATTTTGGTGGTGACTTTGTAAATTACGGGCATAAGAGTGATAGGTCTCCAATCTGCCAAAGACTCACAAATTTGTTTTTTGGGAAGGAGCTTAACAAGACCTCTCTTCCATGTGTCCGGCATTTTCTGATTTTGCCACGCAGCATTCACCATATATAGCAATGAATGCTTCAAAATAGGCCAGTAGGCTAGAAAAAACTCTAATGTTAAACCATCCCATCCAGGGGATATCTGACAGTTCCCTCTCAGTAAAAGGTTCCTCCAATTCCAAAGCTTGAGGAGGGGAAATGATAGGAGAAACATGTTGCAACAGTAAATTTCGTGCAAGCAAAATCTGTTGCGAGAGAGGAGCTGGAGAGCCAAATTGCTGAGAGAAATGATGCACACAAAAGGAAGCAAGCTGTGACCGTAAAGTAGTCCATGATCCATCCGGCATAAGCACTCTGCAAATTTCTGTTTTGATTCTCCTTTGATGTAAACTTTTGAAAAATTCTTTGGAAGAGCAACCTTTATCTGTAAAGGCTCTTTGTCTTGCTCTAGTCTCCCATTTTGCCAGTTTCCTGTGATCATTTAGTTTAAGACAATGTCTGGCCTGGCATAGTGTTGTTTGCTCATGCAAGGACAACGAACGATGATGACTGAGTTCAGTGAGGTCTTGACAAGTAGATTTGGCCTGAGCAATGGTTTCCCTCAGAGTCTTCATGTAAGACTTGCCATAAACTCTAATCACCACTTGCATTTTAGAAATAAAAGTATCCCAGGCACCATCAACATTGAGATGGCTGCTAGAGGAAAGACAATGAGCTGCTTCAGTAACCATTGCCTTGAAATCAGCATGTTGCAAATAACTATTGTTTATGATGAGATGTCTCCTGTGTGGCAATCTATCATCTGGCATGTTATGAAAAGATAACCGCAACCATAGTGGTGCATGGTCTGAATGCACAAAGGCATAGTCAATCCACATTTTGCATGTGAACTCCCCATTTTGTTGGGGAGCAACACTATACCATCGATCCAGACGTGCCTAATAGGCGGAAAGAGCATTATGTTGAAAAGTGTAGCCCGGTGACAAAGGTTGCAATTCCTTCCAAAGGTCAACCAGATCCAGATGGAGAAGTAATTGAGACCATGCATGCCTTTCAGGAGATAACATAAGATCATGTCTGGAGGTGTTGTCTCCCTGTTGTGGAGCATTATTGAAATCCCCACATATGTAGGCATGATATCTCCACGGATATTGTTGCATGGCATCCCAAATTGCAGCTCTTTCTCTAGAGGACCGAGGTGCATAAACTGAAGCAAATTCAAACACCTCTCCTCTAATAAGGCATTGGAGAACAAGCCATCTGCCTTTGTTGTCATTTAATGCAATGGCTGGTTGAAGCTCATGTTTGATCAGAAGGACAACCCCTGAGAAAGAGTGCTCCCTAGCATAAAAAATATCATATCCACAGTAGTGTCCTGTCTTGCCTGCATACATATGTTGGTTGTGTTCTTGTAATGCCACTATGTCAGATTGAAATCTGTTGATGTACAGCCACACAGATTTCCATTTCCTACTGTCACACATGCCCTGGACATTGAGTGTAAAACATTTGATGTGAGTAGTCATATATACAGGTATTTATAGTAATGTAACAACTATGTACAGCAGCAAAATTTATGAGGTCAGCCTTGCATTTCTATCTCAAGGTCTAGACCTCGCCCCTGAGAAGAAGTAGCCGCTTGAGAAGTAGACAGCAAAGCAGCAACCTCTTCTTCAGGGAAGAGTGTTCTGCTGGCTGTTACTGCAGCCCATGTAATCCCAATTCCTGTATTCATCTCTGGGGTATTCCCGCTAGAAGAGGCACCAGTCCAAGTGCGGGGGGGGGGGGTGGAATTCTTCTAGCAGAAATAACTTTTCTTGGACTCTGCCAGCCATCAGTTGAAGGTTGCTGTCCTTTGGTCGAGGATTGAATAACAGGAGGTGAATGTGATGTGAGATTCCCATTGGGAGCCACTGGAGCTTTGCCTTTATCCTGACTCCCAGCAGGCTGTCTATTGCTTTTATTTTTGTTGGCCACTGGAGTAGGAACATCTTTAGTAGGCATGGAAACTGACAAAGTGGCACGAGGCATTTTATGTAGATTCATTGGACACTGTGAAGCCATGTGTCCAAACTTTTTGCATTCAAAACAGGCCCCTGCAAATAAACCCCATTTGAGTTTATAGAAAGCACTTCCCATGTTCACATTATTCACCGTGACTGAATAAGAGTCCGGTGTGGGATTATCAGTATCCCAGAGAATGCAAAATCTATTTGAGTTGCCATTTGGCCGTGGTGGGCAAACCACTTTACCTAAAGATGCTGCAATTTTAGGCAAAAGCGAGGCCATACATTGGGGGAAATCAACAACTTCAACCCAAACCAGGCATCTGTGTCGGATTAAAGCCTGAAAGTCCCTTGTGGGAGACCATGGCAAGACATGCACCATTTGCTGCCCAAAAAAAAGAGGTGAGTGTTCCAAAAGCATTTGTCTGTGGATCTCATCCACCATGACAACCTCAAAAAAGCCCCTGGCCGCATAGTGTACTTTACGAACAAAAGAGCCAGCCAATGTGCGTGTCAGTCAGTTGCCTATTTCTGTAGCAGGTGGCATCCGGCATGGAAAAAATAAAATGACTGCATTCTTGGCATATTCTCTGACCGGATTCACAATTTCATCGACCTCAACCATGAGGCCAACTGAAGGAACAGAGTCTTTCCACTCTTTTCTAGTATCTGCAAATCCTTCATGCATTATATCATATACCAGTTGAGCCTCAAGAGTCTCATGTATCGGGTCATGCTGACCCTCAACCTGCTTTTGTTTCTTGCAGGGAGCCAAGCGCTCCTTTTGAAATGTTTTTTCATATGAATACTCTGCCATGACTTTGTAAGAAGGGGAGCTTGAAAATGAAGTACCTGTAAAAGGACAGTGAAAGCCAAAAAAACCAGTCCCAAAGAAGTATTCACAGGAAGTCCACCAGAGAGGATAAGAAGAGTATAATGGGGAAGAAGATAGCATATGGAAATGTAAGATTTTGGCTGGGACACAAGACGGTTAGAGAAAACAGCAGAGCCCAAAAAAACTCCAAGGGTTTGTACGGCTGGAAGTAGGGGATTGTACGGATGGAGCTGTACGGAGGGGACAGATGTACGGCCAAAACTGTGAGAAGGTGCCGGGCTTTATACGTGAAATTTGCAGAGGTAAAACGGGACTTGATGCATAAGTACAGAAACGTACAAGCGTACGGACGCTGTACGGGTACCGTACAGTTGTACGGACGAGGCTGCACAGGGTTGCTGAGAAGGACGAAAATAGACGACGGCGTAAACTTCACGTAGAACACACGAAACACCACGCGAGCAGAGCACAAAAGACCTAGGGAACTATGGAAAAGGAAACGGCCTGTACGAAAGCGCTGCGGGCAGAGTGGAGCCTGTACGTTGTATGGAAAACGCCGTACAGTCTGTACGGGTAGCCGTACTAGTGGTACGGGACGTTGCAAAAAGCACGACGATGGTTGGAAGGCTCCTCAGCTCTCCTCGACCCGTTCTCACACCTCGCCTCTACACACACACACCTCTCTCACACACACACACACACACACACACACGCTACTCTACACACGCACACACACACACACACACACTCGTGCGCACACACACACACATTTTTTGGGGTGAAGTTTTTCAGAAGTACACACACACACACACACACACACACACACACACACTTGTTAAAAAAAAAAAAGTGAAATCCATGAGTGTTGTTATATTATAAGAATAGCCTCCTCAAAGCGAGGTGCTAGAAAATACATCAGCTGAAAATCTCTGTATAGGCCAAATACACATCATATTCTATGCATCGTGTTTGTAAACAATCAAAACATGATTGTTGCAGAGAACGGTTGAAAAAAGTGAACAAAGAGAAAGTCGCGTCACCAAAGACTTTACAATTCCGGGCCATCCATAAAGTCCAAAGTGCCCAATAACGCACCCAAACAAAGAAAAGATCAAAATCTTGTTTGTGCGGATGAAGACCAAAGAGCCAGAAAGACTTCCCAAAAAAAGAGTTCGGAAATCTTGCTCTCAACCGTTGTCGAAGGAGGCCCAAGAAATCACAAGAGGACGGGCAAAGCCAGAACAAATGAAGCACAGTCTCTTGAGGAGCTAAACATCTGTGACAAATAGCAGGAGCAATGTGTCTATGAGCCAGCAACTGTCCAGATGGAAAAATCCCCAAAACTACTCTCCATAGAAAAACCTGTTTCCGAAGAGGAACTTTATATGCACAAAGTTGCTTTAGTCTGTTTCGCCACCACTCCCCTTCCCCTTCCCTTAGAATCTTCTGCCAAGGAGGCTACATCTCCCAAATCCAGATCGTCGGCGACAGAGCCAGTCCTAGCTCCAGTCGGCGATGCACCACCTTCCAACGCCATGCTCTCTGCATCTTTCTCCTCCGAGTCCCTCATGCTCCAGCTCTCCAACTTCTCCAAGCTTGCCGTCCTATAGCTCAACTCGCTCGGACTTTGGGGTCCTCTCTCCAGCAAGCTCGGACGCCTCTCCTCCCTCCAGGTTCTCAACATCAGCTCCAACTTCTTCTCTGGTGTGCGGCCAAACAGGCTCTTTTTCCTTCAGAGCCTGCAGGTTCTTGTGCTCGACGACAACTTGCTCAATGGGTCTTTTCCGCAGCAATGGGGCTCCCTCCCCGGCCTTTCAACCCTGAGCCTGTCAAACAACAAGTTGCAGGGACAGGTTTCTTCCTCCCTTGCCAAAGCGGTACTTTATAGGCGCAAAGTTGTTGTAATCTTTTCCTCCACCACTTGGCTGGGCAATGCATTTGCCAAACAGAATGACCTCTCTCTGAAACCCAAGGTTAAGGCAAAAGGATTTTATACAATGCAGGTACAGTAATCTGAGATAGCCTCAAAGGACGAGAAGGGGACCCTGGAGAAGTCAAAGTCCAATCTTCCAGCCGGTCCTGGAGTTTCAAAGGAGGAATTGGAACAAAAGGTGAAAGCATAGAAGTAATTTGGCACCAGAAAGGACGATAATGAGAGCCGAATCCATATGTAGTGGCTGCTAGAGAAAAGGGGAGCACAGTACTAGCATCATCTATAACATCAGCAACCGAGGTGATGCCTTTAAATGAGACAAAGTAGGAACGTCAAGGTTCTTGTAAAGCCAAGGGAGGTTGAAAGACTTTCGACTAGTGAATGCTTTCAGCTCTCGAAGAATTCCCAAGCAAAGATTGCTGTCCATTCCATTCCAGATGAGAAAAATTGAATATATGCCACAAGGATGGACTGCACTATTCGAAGATGAATGTGCAAAGGCCAGGTTGCCAGTTTCCAATACTCAAGCTTTTTTTGAAGCTTAGCCAAAACATAATTAGTTTGTTGTCGGCGAGTGAGTTCCCACCAAAGGGTAACCAAAATGACGAACAAACTGAGTGGGTGGAATGATATCCTCGAGCCATAATAGACTATGCCAGTCTTTGGAATGCAAAGGGAGCAGCTTAGACTTCTGAAAATCAACATGAAGACCAGCTGCCAAACCATAAACAGAGAGGGCGTGCATCAAGGCATCAAGATCATGGGGCGTATTCTTCGGGGTTAAGAAAGAATCATCATCATAAGCTTGAGCAACCATGCTGCGATTAGCATCCAATCCCAAGCCATGAAGTGATCTTGTAGCCACAAGATGATCAATATATTGCAGCATAGGATGAGTAGCAATGGCATACAGTAAAGCACTGAGAGGGCATCCCTGGCGGACCGAACAACAAAGAGTCCACTCATCAGAGATATCCCCAGAAAGAATGCAAGCCACATTGCTATCTCTGTAAGGCTAGTAAATAACCTGCTGCATTTTTGGTCTAAACCCCAAAGCTCGCATAGTTTGCGAGATGAAATCCCATTGAACTGTGTCAAAGGCTTTTGCAATATCTACCTGCAAGAGTAGAACATCTTGCTGCGTGTATTTGGCATATTCAATCCGAATATAAGCATTGGCAATGTTATCTGTGATATGGCGACGTGGAACAAAGCCATATTGGGAGGAATGCAACCCATCATGCAAATAACCTTTAATCTGATCAACCACCATTTTGACAACGCTCTTGTAAATGACTGGCATGAGTGTGATTGGCTTCCAAAAGAGAAGCTTATGGAGGAAAGGAGAGCGACTTCACGTGGAGCTGAGGTGGGTCGCTCTACGGTGTGGGCTAGGACAAGCAGCAGCGTTGGGGGATTGTTAATAGGAGGCCATCAATAGGAGGAACTGGGAAGGCAAGAGTTTCGTAAGTGTTCGAGGAGCAAGTAGGAAGCAGCAATACTACGTATTATGGCATGAAGGGAAGGCGACGGGCTGGCGGGCGCGTGAAAGAGCAGTAAGAAGGGAAGCTTGGGAGAAAAGTCGTGGACCGGGAACTGGAAGGAAAACGTATGTGGCGGGGGGGAGATTCCTCAGAGCACCTGGGAGGATATGACTGGCAACCTTCTTTAGTTAGTGATGTTACATTGATATCAGAGCGAGGTTACATGGGAGAATGGACGCTGCCGTTTTGGAATTTTCTTTGCTGGTTCAAATCGGAATAGAGGTGGCACAGTGATCATTTCTCTGTTTCAATTAATCGCGCACAACCTCAGAGCATACTGGGATGCCACCACAAGTAACAAAATCGCTACGCACACACATAATTCAATGACCAGCTCAAACGAAAGCATGAAAACCCATAGTGTATATTGTAGTGTAGCCGGCTGGAAGGTAGACGACGATGGGTAATGATTTGTGCAGCCATATAAGAAACAGGTCGACGGGAATGCTACACTCGTCAGTAGAGCGGAGAGAAGTTGAATTGGCAACCACGTCTGCCATCCTCCCCAAGTCTCTGACATCTGAAGCTAGGCTACTGGCATTTGATTTACTTGATGAAATTGCACACGAATTCAAACTTGAGAAGACCAGCTACACGTCTCGAAGGCTTGATGGAGATTTGAGAGGCTTGTGAAGTGGTTAATACATTGGTATTAGGAGCCGCCGTGACAGTTTCGTCCTCTACGCGGAGAACACAGAAAGGAATCACCATAGTTGCCTTAGACCTTGGGAAAAGCCACCTCACCTTTTCTTTTATACTTCTCTTTTTCCCTCTCTAAAGTTTAAAGCCTCCTTCACTTTCTAGAGGGTCCTAAGGTTCGTTGCACCCCTTCTACCTCTCCAAGTTCATTCCCCATAAGCACCCAAAACTCTTAGCCTCTCCTATTTTAAAGTGAAAGGGAATTTGGAGATTACGGTCGAGGAAAGAAAAAAAGTAAGATCAAAAGAAAGGGTCGTGAGTTAAAAGAGCGCGACTCTAGGAACAACAATGGAGATGGATTGTGAACACGAGAACAAGAATTGAACACAAATAAACTCCAACTGAAATGTTCAACCAAATGAAGTACAAGTACTTGGTATATATAGTCGAAGTATGAACACACAAAACTGACTTAAGTTCTAGTCTATCCTACACCACCATACCATTGTATATCTCTACAAATCCCCCCTCAATGGTATGGCTGAAGTACACTGGAATAATCTCAGAAGGCACCACCTAAGAAACCTCAAACAAAAAAATATCTTCTCCGGAAGAAAGAGGATTATGAAAGGGCCAGGCATGAAAATCTTTGCTTCAAAGGTTTGGGCAAAGACCATGTTGCTTGGAACTGGCCAAAAAATAAACAACCGGGAGCTAAAACCCCAAATAAACCTCCACAAAAATAAGTATACTCGGTGCAGATGTTGTCGCTTAATGGTACTAAAAAGTACACTAAAGTAGAGGTTTATCATGAGGACATCACCCACATATTCTGCCTATCATCGGCAATGGGAGCCCACTTTGGTCCTCATGATTCAATGAGGATGCATGGAAAAATTAAGAGGCAAAGAGTAAGAGTGATGGTCGATAATAGTGCCACACACAATTTCTAAAACTATTAGCTAGTTAAGAAATTGAAGTTGCCAGAGAGTCCAAGTGCCCATAAATATGTGGTCTCTCTAGAAAAGGATAGTGATCAAAAGGTTTGGAATACCATGATTCATGGTGTAGAGGTGGATATCCAAGGATATCAGGATGCCTTGGATTTCCAAATTATAAAGAGTTTGATATTCAGTTGACATATCGGAAGGGGAAGTTCAATGTGGTAGCAAACTCCCTAAGCCAACTACCAATTGTTAATGAATTGTGTTTTACTCAATTTCAAAATGATTTATGAGAGTTTTGAAACGGAAAATGTGAGTTTGAGTCTGACTTTTCTAAAATATGCAAAGCAATTATGAGGAGGAATCCAACTAATTGAGGAGTTTTGACTGAGGAGTCACATGCAAATGGTGACACACTACGGGTTGGCGATAAAGGACTCAAATGGAAGAAGTATACTATTGAAGATAGCTACTTGCTCTACAAAGGTAGAGTATGTGTCCCGGATAATAATGACACTAGGCACCAAATTCTTTTTGAGTGTCATGATAGTCCGAGTGCTGGACACCCAAGAATTTAGAAGACGTATTCACTTCTAAAGAGGCAATTCTTTTCGCGTGGAATAGATAAGGATGTCCCAGACTTTGTATTGAAGTGGCAAAAATGCCATGTCAATACGGATGAACACCATAACGTAGGAGGACTCCTACACCGATTGGAGATTCCATCTGGGAAATGGAAAAGCATCTCCATGGATTTTATTGTTGGATGACCTAGGACACAGAGGGGGCACGACTCTATGTGGGTAATTGTGGATTGATTGACCAAGATGGCTCATTTTATTCCAACCAATGAAGAGGTTAAAACTCCAAAATTAGCCAAGCTATTTGGTTAGCATATTTATAAATTGTATGGGCTACTAGCTGGTATTCTTAGTGATCGGGATAGCAAATGAGTTCACTCTTGAAACCTGGACCTCTATCAGAAAGAAACTCTAATGGCACACCAGATCTACAGCAGATATCCTCATACACAAACTTGCATAGAGATTTCGCATTGAAAGCCCAAACTGCTCATGCTTCAGCCCATCTCGGCAAGTAATCCATAGCTGTGAGCACATAACAATTTTCCCTGGCTGTCATGGGCAGACGACCAATGGCATCTATCCCCCATTTCTAAAAAATATTATAAGCAAGCATGATATTTTTGAGTTCTGGATGTAAGATCCTCTTACTCATCTGCTGACACTATAGGCATGACCTGCACCAATGCCTTATGTCTCTCTGGAGGGATGGCCACACATACCCTTCTGTAAGTATTTTCCTCAGCATGATTTTGAAAGCAAAATGTCCTCCACATACTCCGTCATGATTAGCTTGTATGATATGAAAAACTTTCTCATGCCAGGGAATTCTTCTGAGCACCAGATCAGCCCCCTTCATGTAAACAACATCATCTATCAGACAATAAGAGGTACAGCTTTTAATAAATCTGTATTTTATTTGTTTCGGAACTTCTTCAGGCATGTTACCAGTTAACAGGAAGCTTTCCTCACAAGCCAATGTCTCCCTTCCTTTGTATAAGGGCTCCTACACTCTTACTGCATCAACATAAGCTGCTGTAATTTCCTGCGCAGCATCATGTGCATTTACAGTTTTACCTCTTTCTATATACTGGAGTGTCCAGGCATCCAATTGATTTAATAGTTTCTTCACCGCACTTATCCATCTCTTCAAATGAACATCTTCCAGACGCCTAAAATTTGCTTCACAACCAACAGAGCATCTTCCTTAATCATGAGTCTCTTAATACCCAAACTAATGCATAATTTCAAACCTTCAAAGAGGGCTGCGTATTCAGCTTCGTTATTACTGCTTGCTTTGAGCTGAATCCCCATTTTCCGAATCTCCTTTCCTCTAGGATCATAAATGACAATTCCTCCTGTACTTTTATTCAAACTTTTTTTGTAAGATCCATCAAAGTGTAAAACAAATGCATCCTCTAGTACTTTTTCTTCATTCATGTCAGTGTTCTTCTCCAGATCTTCAACTAAAATAGGTCCTTCCTTATAGGTGAGGAGATCAGCCAGGGAAGCTCTAGTAGAGTTCTCAACCAAGAAGGTAAAAGAGTACTCATGTAACTCTACTATCCATTTAATCATGCTGCTGGAGATGTTTGTACTATTCAACATATGAGGCAGTAGTGAACATGAGGTGAGAACCACAAAAGGCTTGGACAATAGATAAGACCAAAATCTCCTACAAGCAGCCATTGAATACTTCCTTTCTACTTCACTCTTTACCGTACTGGCCTCATATATCTGGAACCCTCTCCCTGCTGCAAAGGAATAGCACCAATAGCATCTGATCCTACATACGGGTTCACATAAAAAGTCATGGAATAATCTGGTGGCTTTACACTTGAAATATGAGTCAAGGATTTCTTAACTGCCTCAAACACCTCTTTACTCTCCGTCGTCCATTTCAGAGGTTTAGATTTTACCATCTACTGAAGAGGATACAAAATCTGAGATAACATATGAATAAATCTCGACATATACTTCACCTTCTAGAGAAAGGTATGCAATTGCTTGGTATTCTCAGGAGAGGACAACATAATTAAAGCTTTCACTTTACCTGGATCTCGCTCAATCCCATTCTCAGATACAATATGCCTCAATATTTTAATGCTGGTCTGAGCTAACTGAGTCTTCTTAGGATTTAATTGACCACCATTATTATCAATCTCATAAAATACCTAATCCAACTTGCCACAATGCTCCCTTCTTCCTCCACTTTCTTCCTCCACTGTAGACTTCCTCCACTATAGACACAAATGTCATCAACCTTCCTCAACCACGGCCTTCCAAGAATCAAAGGATAGGCTCCCAACCCCGCAGGCATTACATGACAATCCACTCGACAAGAAACACTGAATGCCTTAACCTCCAGGCTAGGTACTATCCCTAAAGTCTTCACCTTGGAGTGGTTTGCCATTCTGATGCGATAATTGGAGGAGCGGGATATCTTCAGTCCTAATCTCTCCACACAAGCTTGGGTAATCACACAAATCTGTGCACCCCCATCTATATAGGCCTCTCCAAACCCCTTTCCTTTATGCCAGGCTTCCACAGAAGGTAAAAGATCTGGCAACTCTGAGACAGACACGTACCTTTATGAGAGTTCTTCTTTGCTGGATTTACAGCCCGCCTCCATTATTATTATTATTTTTTTCATGAAAAAGACTTCTATTAAGTAAGAACAAAAACCCGCGAGAGCAAGCTCAAAGCGGAATACATCATGAAATCATGAGGATAATAAAAACCCCTCAGAGTGAGGTGGAAAGAAACCAAGGCTGAGGCTGAAAGTGCCATCTCAACCCTGTAGTAGATTCAGAGAAGAAAGGAGAATCCTTCCATTCCCTGAAGAAAGAAGCCCTCCTAGCTGAGGCTGCACGGGAGTCCCCCTGCATACCCGTCCATACGGCCATCAGAGTGTGTACGATGTCTGTCCAGAACTAGCCAATGTGTGCGAGGGATGAACCTGAGTACCCTCCATAGCCTCTGTGCATCTGGCTCTCCAGATATGCCAGGCTGCTATGCTCGCTATAATCTCCCAAGAAGTATCCACAGAGGCATGTACAGCTGTAAAAGGACGGTGTGGAACCACATCCAACGAGCAGAACTCAACCCGATGACGTCGAACCGAAATGGCCCGAGAGGAGTCAAGTCCCTCATAGAAAACCTGAGGTCCTGTAAGAGAAAGCCAAGCCACCGAGCCCCAAGTCATAAAAAGTGGGGAATGGGCAAAGTGACTGAAGATCCTGGCTATCCCCATCCAAATCAATCTCGCCTGTCTGCAATCCCATAAGCAATGCTGAATAGACTCCGAAGCAGAAAGGCAACGAGGGCAAGTAGGGTCGGCTCCGAATCTGGACCTCCAAAGGTTCACTGCAATCCCTCCATGAATAGAAAGCCAAAAGAAGATAGTGATCTTTCTATTCCTGTGGGATTTCCAGAGCCTCCTCCAGAAGTACCTCTGCTGATCCGCAGTAATACCAAAAGTCTCCCAATGAGGAACTCTGGAGGGTCTCCAGCCTCTACTACTGAGCTGAAATCTCCTGGCATTACTGACCGTGTAACGAAAGAAGGGGATGGTCTTCTCTCGATGCCCCGCGTCAATCCACTCCCACTCTCCGGGGTCCCACTGTAAATACCTGATGGGAACTCCTCCATAGAGCCAAAGTCTCTAAGACCCGGTGGAGAGTAACTGGGGGTCAGGGTCTAAGAACCACTCTGAATCTGATCCCTGCATCAAAAGGCCTACGACCCTGATAGGCTGAAAAGCAGACTCCAGCAAGATAGCATCTGTAGATCTGAGCAATCTGCCACCATCCTGGACACTGAAAACCAAAGCATCCTCCTGTGCATCTCGGAAGGCTAAGACCTGAAGTGGAACCCCGCCTCTCGAGAAAGTACCTGCCCAAGTGGAGGAAGTGAGAGGCATATCATCTGTGTCTATCCAAGCCTCTGGAAGGGCTGTCTCAATCTGCAAGATCCTCCCTGCACTCCCTCTGAGATGTCCTGTCAACCTTGACTTGGTTTCCTTTGGAAGCCTACGGAAAGCTTTCCAAGATCCCAAAGAAGAAGCAGGTCCCCTCTCCCACCTGGCCCACTGCATGTAGAGTGAGGCACCCAGTGGTCTGCCACGATCATCTAAAATACTGTCGTTCCACATGATGGGCTGCCTATCAATCTCTTCCCGGGAGGAAGGAGGAATCCTCCGAAGAGAGCTTCTGAAACTAGCCCAAGCTTTCAGAATGGCAACCATGAGAGGGGATGAAGGTGATCTGAGGTGTGCTGAGGTGAAGATCCACCTAACACTGCTCATCCAGTCTCCTCCTGAGGAAGGTGTGCACCTTTGTATGCTGCTGATAAGAAAGTCCTTCCACGGTTCCTGTCCTGGCATAAGTCCTCGCACCACTATCATGCAAAGTAAAGCTCTGCACTGTAAGTCTGGATCAATAATATTGAGACCCCCATCCTGTGTAGGGAGGATGAGGGTCTCCCAAGCCACTCTAGCTAAGGCATCTGCAGTGCCATCAAGCCCACTCCAGAGAAAGTTCTTGATCCGTCTTCTGAGCTGAATGATGCAGTCCCTAGAACGGCACCAACATGAACAAATAAACCAGGCAGTGGCCAGGAGGACCTGGTTGACCACCACAACTCTAGAGGCAAGATCCAGCTTGGCTGAGCTCCAAAAGAGAAGCTTCCTTCTGATGCTCTCCAACACGGGAGCAAACTGCTGCGTGGTAGAAATACCTAAGCCGACTTGGCAGCCCAAATACCTGATAGGCACACCCCTCTGAACCCAAGTGAACCCTATGTCAAGCCCCCAAACTGGAGTGTCCTCATCACTGATCCAAAAGCCATTGGATTTATGCCAATTTATCTGCGCCCCTGCCGCCAAGCAAAATAAATCCAATGCTGTCCTGAAAGAAGTCAATGCCTGTGGAGAGGCATCCAAATAAATCGCTGTGTCATCAGCCAACTCACTGTCAAGCAGCTCCTCTTCTCTTCTGATGGGAAGTCTCAGCCCAAAGATGTCAGCTTGAGATCTAACATAGATGCTAATAGCTTCGGCCACGAATAAAAAAAGGAAAGGAGCAAGGGGGCATCCCTGACGGACTGATCTCGAAATCTGAAATCTCTCACCCCTTACCCCACCAATAAGTACTTGGCTATGGGCTGATCTGTACAAAGAGGAAACACCTCTGATCCAAACATCAGTGAATCCAAAGCATAGAAGGGTGCCCTCCAAAAAACTCCAATCTACTCTGTCATAAGCTTTTTCAAAATCCAACAGTAGAATGGCAAGATTCTGGCCACTCTGCATGGCCCACTCTGAAGCTTCCCAGAAAGAAAAAATGTTATCAAAAATACTTATGCCATGCACAAATCCCGTCTGAGTGTCATGAATAAGATCAGGGAGAAGTGGCTGCAATCGGAGGCTGATAGCCTTGGCCAGAATCTTGTAACAAGTCCCTAGAAGTGTGTTAGGCCTCCACTGGGACAATAAATTTCTGCTACCTCCTTTTGGGATAAGGTGGATGAGGCCCTCTGTAAGCGACTCAGGCATCTCGCCAGAGTCCCAAATGGCCTGCATGGCTGAAGTAATATAGTCTCCAATCATATCCCAAAATGCAATGAAAAAAGACGGGGTGAGGCCATCTAAACCTGGGCACTTGCCCTTGTGAAGGGCTGAAAGTGCAGTCCTGAACTCTGTGTTGGTGAAAGGTGCGTCAAGTAGAACATGCATATCCGGATTCACCAACACTGGGATACTCTGCCAAATAGCCTGTCTAGCATCCTCTATATCGTGTGTCTCAGGATCAGCAGTAAGAAGGGTGGCATAGAAATCTGAAGCTATGCGTAAGACATCATCTGGCTCTGTCTGTAAAACCCCATGTGAGTCAATAAGCTGAGATACAGTGTACACTCTCTCTAC